>NW_022709509.1:658980-724573 GCF_011630105.1 Anneissia japonica | reverse complement strand
TGTGTGGAATAGGAATGTTTTATATTTGTTTTTATTTTTTTTGGCTATAATTTATTTTTTTTCGGTTTTTGCTGACGATTTATATGTAGCATTTTTCTGTAATTTCTATTATATTATATTATATATATATTATATTATATTATATTATGAAAAAAAATTCCCAAAAATATAAATTATACATCAAATGAAAGCTTATTCTATAAGCTTTCTTTGTTTTTAGAAACATTTTTCTGTATAATTTACAGAAAGTTCCCAAAAATCAACCAGAACAACGTATACTCAAAAAAAGCAAAAAACCTTGTTACACTGCAAAAGAATCCGGTATTCAAGGGTTTGCACTACAAAAGAATACGGTATCCAGAGGGTTAAGGAAGTGTAAACTACATTCTATGATCTTGTAATGCATATTAAAGTCCGCTAACATTATCCGGCTTTTTAAGGACGCTATAATATTATTCTTAATTAATTAATGTGTTTATGATTTGCAATTTCCATCTTTATTACTTGTCTCTATAATAACCCTCCCTTTCTCTCCATTATTTTTTTATAACTCCCCTTTTTTCTTAAATTTCTTTTCTTTAGTATTTTACTTTCCTATATTAATTCTCCTTTTCTATCACTCTTCTCTTCTTATCTCCTTTTTCTTTCATAATTATATATTTCATTTAAATATTATTATAAATTAAATGATTAAGTTCCTTTATATTTTTCAAGTAGTTACTTAAACAATTTTAATTAATTAAAAATAAATTCTGAAAGTTGCATTACTTGGATTATATCAATAAAAAATGGACATAGTAATCCGTATCTATTCATTAATAAGAATAACATTTTCAATCTTCTAATCAATTTTATATAGCCGAAATTAGTTTCGACCTAGACAATTAATGTTTCTGAAAAGGTACACTATTTCCATCAAAAGGTTTCTTCTAGTAATGGAATGGAATGACCTGTTTGAAGCACAAACTCCTGTAGACTAAACCCAGTACCTTTACATTTTTTTTTTTATTATTTTGTGCGAAATCTACTCATGACATCAATTATTAGATTATTGTTGTGTAACAAATGCGAAAATAATAGAAGAAAATATTGAGGCTTTTTCTCTTAAACAATATACCGCTGGCATACCAGTATCAATTAGAAAAAGCAAAGAAAATTCAATGCAATAACAGAAATTCTAATTTAAAATGATCTAATATAAATATGAAACAATACTATTTATGTATATTATATGGCTCACTTTTTGAATTAAAGCTAATAATTATACATACCTCATTCTAGGGTGGGCAACCACTGTTGTATTAAAATAAAATAAAATAAAAATAAAAGTATACAAAGTGATTAAAAGTCTGTACACTTTCATTTTCTAAGGGCAGGCCACACATTGTTGAGAGTGAATAGAAATAAAATATAAATAAAGTTATACAAAATAAACAATTATAATATTAAACTTTATTTTTCTAAGTTTTTTTTCCTGAGCACAGGTTTATCTTTAATGTTTCAAAGGCCCAGAATGTAATAAAATTATCTCCATCTTTTGAGATTAAATATTGACACAGAATGAGTGCTGTCTAGCTAGCATTTATGCATTGAATGTGACATCACAAGTTACACTCAGGAGGCCTATCATGGTGGTAGCCAGTTGTCGTTAATTTTGATTTAGAAATTGAATTAGTGAGAAAGAGTTTGCAACACGCAGGTCACGACCTGGTTGTTAAGTGACAATCAAACAGGCTTCAGAATCTGTACAACTGTTCCTAATCATTTACCAATTTAAGTATGACATTTGCCAGATTTTGGTTTGTTTCTCTTTTTACGCTTAATGTATTTATAGTTTTTGTGGTTTTTTTTCATTTGGTTATATAAAATTTATTTATATTTACTAGAATGATGGTAAAATATAATCATAAAGTATGCTTGGGCCCCTTTTTTTTCTAGGTCCCAAAATGATCTTGGTAACTTATTGGGTTTAGAATTCTCTCAGTGTCCATAAGTTCCATTGTTTATTGGTGTTGTTAGCCCAGGGCCCCAGTATCAATATTGCAATCACAATATTGACCTTTCTTCGGGTGTCAATCAAACTTACCAACTGGCCAGGAATACATGCATACACATAACCTACAAATACAAGTGTTGTCGCATAAACGTACGTGTTTACGTATATTTACGCTATTCAATACGATCTTAATTGTTATTTAGATAAAATAGCTAATTGGTTTAATGATAATAAACTAACATTAAACATCAAAAAAACCAAACTGATGGTATTTGGTACTAGCCATATTCTCTCAAAATTTAAGGACATCTTTATATCTTATAATGGTGAAACTATTGAACAAGTAGATTCTTTTAAGTACCTTGGAATCACTTTTGATTCACAACTTACTTGGAATGATCATATTAACCAAGTGTCTTCTAGTGTTTCAAAACGGTCGTATTAAAAGCTACCTTCCTTTACATACTCTTAAAATGTTAGCTAATGTTTTAGTAATTCCTCTTTTTGATTATTGTTGTTGTGTCTGGTCAAATAGTAGTATCCAAAACACTAATTTCCTTCAAGTCCTTATGAACAGGTTAGGTAGGATTTTACTTTCTGTTGATATTAAGACCTCCATTGATTATATTTTAAGTTTCCTTGATTGGCGAGAAAACACCAATGTATGGTGGAATGAACAGTTAACTCTTTTGACTTTTAAATGTTTAAAAGTACTTGCCTCTCCATACCTAACATCCAAATTTATTTTTAATCACGATATACATTCAAAATGCACAAGAAGCCAAACGCATAATGATTTAATTGTTCCACCTTGGAATATCTGCCAAGGTAAAAGGACTTTCTTATATCGTACATCAAAAATTAGAAATGAACTTGCAAACGAAACCAAAACTAACTTTAAAGAAATGACCTTAGTTTCATTCCAACATTCTATTAATTTATAAGTTTTACATTGAATCCTCTTTTGACTTTATTTTGTATTATCTTCTTTCTATTTCATGGTTTGTAACTGTACCACTTCGAAAAACATTATTCTGGTACTGAAAGTGCATGCATTCTAAAGAAAGAATAAATAAATAAATATTGTTTCGGCAATTTCGTCAGTGTCTATGGAGCTTCAGCATTTATCCATTCAACACTGCCCCGGAATGTTAGAATATCCCAAGGCCCCGAACATCACTTTGACAGCCCCAGGTTCTCCAATTTTTCTCAGTGTTTCAGGGACATGACTTTCCTCTATAGTCCCCATGATTCCTGAATTCCCCAGGCAAATATGTTGTTTCCATGTATTTCATTTAAAGACATCTATAACCTTGTCCTCATTCTTTTTTTTGTGTGTTAAATTTTGTATTCTACTTAAGGAAGTGTAAACTACATTCTATGATCTTGTAATGCATATTAAAGGCTGCTGACATCATCCTGCTTTTTTAGGAGCTATAGTATTATTCATAATTAATGTGTTTATGATTTGCAATTCCCATCTTCATTACTTGTCTCTATAATAACCCTTCTTTTCTCTCCATCTATCTTTTTATAACTCTCCTTTTTTTAATTTTTTTTCTTTTCTTTAGTATTTTACTTTCCTATTTTAGTTCTCCTTTTCTATCTCTCTTCCCTCTTCATATCTTCTTTTTCCTTTCTCTTCTTTCCCACTTTCTCATCTCATTTGAAATTTCCATCTATGTCACTTGTATCTCCTTTTCTCTGCATGTATGTTTTGTAACTGCTTTTTTTTTTTTACTTTTCTTTATTATTTCTCTTATATTAGTTCTCCATTTCTATCCCTGTTTTTTCATGTTATCTCCTTCTTGTTTTTATGTTCTCTTCTTTCCCACATTCTTATCTCATACTTCATCAGTTGTTGGTTTTTGTGTAAAATACTTTTATGTTCAAGATTAAACTATTTAAGAAGGAAAAGTTTTATCTCAAAAATATCCTAAATACATAATGAATGTCAGCCGAATATTTTTTTTAAATTATTTTAGAATTAAAATTAGGCTTATGCATGAATGTTACTCAATAAAGTAGTTCGGTGATAAGCTTATAGTTGGCTAGGTTTATGGTTGAGAAAATACCTTTTATAATTAGAGAGTTATTTTGAGTATTGTGTAGAAGGAGTCCAGATGTACCAGTCACAGCCTTTAGTAATCTTTTTTACTGGAGAGACAGATAGGAAATTGAAACGACAGATGAAAGTAGATAAATAAGTGATAACTGAAAGACAGCTGGAAAAACAAATAATGAAATATAGCAACAGTTTACAGGTAGATAAATGTCTATAGAGCATAGCGTAGCCTACTTCGACCGACCGCCGGCTGACGAAATCGTCTTTGTTTTATTTGAGTGCTTGCACTACTTGGTAGTGTGTAAGCGAATCGTCATGGAAAACAACGTATAGCTTGATTTCCATACAATCTCTACATCGTCGCTACAGTGTTTTCATTGCAATCGTTGTGTTGCGTAGCAGTCTCAGACACAATCGGGAAGGCTTCCCGTTTCGACCAACCAGTCAGCATCACCGGAAGCTATGTGCATGTAGCAATTATATGAAAACCAAGCTTATATGACGTGTTATCACGTCATTTTTGTAATAAAATAATAAAGTTACACTTATTGCATAATATAGTATAATATTTCTAAATCTTTATTTTAAAAGTTTTATGTTTTTTTACAGCTATGGGTGAAAAAATAGTATTTTATTTTTATTCAAAATCATTATTATAGGTTGGCTGGAAGTTTTTATGAAGACTGATTTGATGATGTTCTTTGTTTTCAAGTAATGGTAGAAAAATATATTATATATTTAGTTCATTTCTTTCACATCTAATAGTATGTATGCTTGCCAATTTCAGAATGTAATGAGTTATGGGAAATGATTAGGCTTAGGGTATAGAGAGATGTAATTGAATCTGCTGTTTGTAAGATTTGAACTGAAGACCCCGAGATTAAAAGGCAAACCTCTCAGCTGCAGTGCCATACCTAGATATTTCTATCTAGTTTAGTGTTTGCAAGCAGTCAGTCAAGCTTGATGATAACTTATTAGATCATCGGATTGGGGAAGCCAGACATAAATTGATATAGAACAGAATGTGATCAAATACAATTATTATCAAAATTTGCGAGTATCAACAAAATTTGACATTGAGTCGTGGAAAGCCTGTGTGACATAGAATACTTGAATTCCCAGCTGCCGAGACCTAAATTCTTAAAACATCGGAATAGAACATTCACATAGGAACAAAGCATGTCGGCGCATTATCGAACTGTGATGTATACAACACGCTACTAATCACAAAAGCATGTTTTGACTATAAAGCATTCAAAAGTTCACTGGAATAAAGAATTGTACACAGAAATATCCTTAGAGTTGAGTTGTGGGCTAGTAAATCATCACCAGAATTTCTGTACTTACTAAAACACCTCCTGTTTCCTAAACCTCATAGTTTATAGAGCCTGCAGTTTCATACTCTGATTGGAAGTAGTATTTTATATAATAAACATAAAAAATATTAATATGTTACTTATAATTAATTTAGTAATAATAGTATGTTGGTTTTAAGTGGTAGCGCATAACTATGCCAAGGTCCGCATGTGTCTTACATTATTACCAGGTCACACACACACACACAGTTTTTTACAATACACTAATACTGCATGTACTAAACATTGAATGATTTTTATGAAATAATGTAAAGATTTACTGGTTATTGGTTTGTTGCTTACTATGTAAATAAATTTGCTAATCATCGATGATATACTTAAATTTCAAATCTTTTATAAACTTTCAGCAAAAATAATCTACACTTAGTTTTAAAATCATGTTTAACGTGTGATCACATTGTGTGTGTGTTTGTGTATTCCTCCTCAAAGTATAAAATATGTGCTTGAACAGTATAAAACTAATATATTCTCTCCTAAGAGCACAAAATATGTGTATGATGTTTGAAAAGAAAGAAGGCTTCTTTTCAAGCTTTAAAGATGCATTGTCCCATGCTAAATACCAAAAAAATCATTAAAAATATTTTTTGAAATTAACTTTGAAGTAACATTAAAGTTACCAACTTGAACATAGAATTAGTGTATTAAGAAAATAATGTCTACCCATCAGTTTAAAGCGAAAAATGATAGAAACACTTCCGGTCACTGGAAGTGTTTTATTATTTTTATTATAATTTTTTGGTTTAAAAATCAGGGTACACATTTTATAAATTCAATAATTTCTATGCACAAGTTAATAACTTGTATGCTATTGCAAGTTTATTTTAAAATTATTTATTTTTATAATTTTTTGACATTAGCAAGGGACAATACATCTTTAATTATTTTTTGTTTAGTTGTTACTATTTTACTTGCTTTAAAATACATGAGGTAATTGACAGTCAGCCTAAATAAAAAAAAATTTAGAATTTTAACAAAATCTGACCAAAAGAGCCTGATTTGGAATAGTCAAGATAAGACTGCACAACAATCAATTCATGGAATACCATTAAAACTATTTCTTTTTACCCTATTCATTTACTTGTAATGCATTAGTATTTCATACTCACTTTTTTTTAATCATCTGTACATTTCTCTAGTAATATGCAGGCCGTACGTGCCATAATTCATATAATATGATTCAGGAAATTAAATCAAAATACCTTAATAATTTGGATTAATAATCTAACTTTCTTTTTTATTTGATTAATCATCATCTTGTTGTCTTAGCAACAAATTGACCACACCCATTAACCTGTCTCTCTTAATCATCAGTATCTTTCCTTTCCCGACTAAAATTTATCTTGAAAGCTGTGGCTGATAGCTTATTTCCAGAGACATAGAAAGTTCATGTACTTTTGTACTTTTCAATTGACAAGCTCTCAAATTTAGTGTTCATATTCTGTGATTTGTTATTAATTTTGCCTGTAGCTGTGGGCCATGCATGGTTCTTTTCCTTCCTCCCGTTGTGAGGTTATGAACCTGTGGTTTTTCTATGCTGTTAAGTTTGCTGTGACTGTCTTGCCAAGATTTTCCACGGCTGCTGTGTGACTATTATATAGGCCTATTGAAATGCCACGCTAAAGTTTGCAGCAAGAATATGGCAATATATTAATGCTTGCGGTAGACCACGTAGATAGTTTTGAAACTGTTGTTTGTTGACAATGTTTTTACGTTTCAATTTAGTTGCTTCAATCATTTTCTCAGGAGAATGATATCTGCAGAGAATCGTAACAGGGAAATATTTATATCGTAAAACCTTGAGTAGCAGCTCTGGGCGATCTTTTTTCTTTTAGTTTCTAGGGTAGAATTTGGTCCCCGCTCAGCAACCAGGTACTATAGCGCTATTTCAAAAGGTGTTTTGCTTATTAGGATTTTATGTTCTTCCCCACCTGACAGTGATTCGGCTGGAAATCAAACATATGATATGACCTCCAGAAAACTAGTCAAGTTTCATCTCACCAGACCACGTAGCTTGTACTTAGTAGGTAGGGTTGAATTTTATCCCCAAGTACCAGTCGTGTACTGCACGAGTATTTTAAAAGGGGACTGGGATTAACTTTTTAATTTTTGCGATTAAGTTTGGTGGCGACGTATATATATTGAGTCAGCATAATGGATTGCTATGTTCCACATTACCAACGTTCATTCACATGACTAATACAGTATCTTTACTTCGTATGCAAAGTATTTTAGAAATGTTATAAAAAGATATACTACCTTGTGTTAATCTAATATAAACAGACATTTAAAGTTTGATCGCTAAGTTATTATCTCTCAAATGTTTTTGTGTCTATTTCCCCTGCGGGGGTCAGTAGTCACACTTAGCTATTGCCTGGAAAAGAGTTTATCCGTCAGGTGCATGATGGGATATTGTATCATAAGTGAAGATTTGTTTCGCTTGGACCAGGTTTTACCTTTTTAACGGATTGGCTGACTGTTTAGTAAGTGTAGCCCACGCTCCCACTGGAAGTTTGTATTTTATATTTTTCCACATATACATTACAATATAATGTAAGATAAGCAGTCAGATTCCAGTAAGGAATTAAAGCAAGTGCAAATTTCTCTATGTTCCTTAATATCATCATATACTAATTTAAATAAGGACATAATGTTTGTCCCGATTTACCGTCCAGACGTGTGCACAGCTCTGGAAGAAATACACTGTTAAATGTCCTACCATTATTGGCATATTTTGAGTTCCTATTTATATCTATTACAATATCATAAAAACAATTTTTCCAGTCTACAAACTATCGGAAAAGGACAAAATCAACATGTGTGAGAATTCATTATTCAAAATTACGTTAGTACAGTACAGTGAAAGGAACGGAAGCAGAGTGTTCAGTATGTAATTGGTAAGTGGGAACGTACCATTTCAGTGAGTGCGGCAGATACGAAAGCGTATATATTGGAATAAAATATATTTTAAAGTGACCATGTTAATCACTAAAATAAGTCAATATGTGATGAATGAGAAATGTCAACATCCATCACAACATTTTAGCATGTATTGTATAATACATTTTTACCATATTCTTTACCAGTAGACCTATCTTACCTGCTTTAACATTATAATCAAAATTATTATTGGCTCATGTTCTTCTTTATTTAAAAGGTAATTCAACTTTCATTTGCAAACGTCCTTCAAAAATTTAGTTAATTGTGTAGCAGTATTCAATATTAATCTTCAGAATATTCTGTTATTCATATACTTGTATTATTTGGTAGACTAGGCTTCACAGAATAATTATTTAAATGATACTCCTAGGCGGATCCATAGAGGATGATAGTCGTCAACATTGGCTTTTAAGTCTCCCAAAAGGTGGGAAGGTGACAAGACAGAAAACAGTTCCCCAAGTCATTATATTTATGTCATTTATACAGGAATTCCCTTCTATCTTCTTGTCCTCCTGCAAATATCTGGACCTGCCCCAGTACCTCGCAGCCTCGCGAAAAATTGAGTTAAATTTTATTTAACCTCGGAGGCCCAGTTTGGCACAGTGGGAATGGTTTGGCTTCCCAACCATGAGGTCGGGGTTTCAATCCCTCGCTGTGTATTTTGCTCGTGTCCCTGAACAAAGCACTTTATCTGCATTGCTCCTCTCGACACCAGGAGTATAAATAGGTACCTGGTGGGTTTGCCTGCTCCTGCGCTGACTATCAGCAGCAAAGCATGTGGACCCAATGACCAGGGAAAAGAACTGAGCTTTATAACCGCAAGGAAGAGGCGTATTATAAATGCCTTTACCAGTACCAGTACATAATACATACAAAACAAAAATATACATAATGGCAAGAATTATTTGATTCTCTTTAGTTTTTAACAAAAATTTCTATCCACCAACATCAGCTAAGATACACAGCCCTTACTAGCATCCACACCCAGTGTGATGTTCTACCATTAACACAATTTTTTTTTGCGGTTACTCCAGGGTTCATAAATTGCTTTAATATTTCCTGCGAAAAAGAGGTAGACCACAATACTGTATATTTTTATAACTGCATGCAGTTCTGGTACAAATGTTTATAAAGAGGTTATTAACTTTAATTCCTGCAATTTTTTTGATATAATTTTTTTTTATTGATCATTTGTTGAATAATGCTTCAAAAGTCGAACACATACAAATAACGCCTATAAAATTAGAAGGGTAGATTATCTCGACCATTGTAGTTTGCCTATAGAGTATTTTTATGAGTTGGCTCCATATCTATTAATAGGTATAGCAATCAGTTTGTGAATGATCTTTCTACCATTATATTTCTACTTTCTAGTTAATGATAGAATCTCAAATATTAGAAATGTCATTGACCTGAAGGTCGCGAACTTGAGTGCAATCCACTCAAAAGTACACCATTTTTTTTCCATCTCTTTTTCGATCAACGTTGAATGTTCTAATGAAGTAATTTAGAACACTGATGATATTCCATGCTTGTGAGAGCTGCACAGCCTTCTGGCGTGGCCGTGCCAAAGTTTTTATGCCGTTGGTGATTTCTTAGCATCACCAATCTACTGTATCCACATTACTCTATTTAGCTCTGTCTGTCCTTTTTTTTTTTCATTCTCACCATGACTCCGGAGGCTAAATGCTTTTAGTCCGAATCAAATTACGATAATGACGAATGATATTGAGAGCTTTAAGCAAAGTGCATTATATGAACCAGGGCTAAGATAAACATTATTTTAAACACATTCTGGTATGCGCACATTCGCCCGCACAGCAGTACAGCGACGTTCACCCGCACCGCTGACAACTTACAGGAACTTTGCCAAATCTGTAACATGAACTTTTGGTAGCATATAGAGCGAAGAGCTTTACTGCATGGAGGGATGCAGGCCACAATTGCGAGTAAGTGGAAAAAAATTGTGTCAAAAGGTCTGCATGTGATGAGGTTAAGCTAAAAATGGAACAAGTTAGTCACAAAATCGGATGGCAATGAGAGCATGAAACACTGTGTTCAATTATAATGTACACTGTATACAGATATCCTCGGTTGGAGGGATACAAAAAAAATACCATTAATACCATCCCTTGAGGCTAAAGTGAGACAACAAAGAACCCTTATATATTATTATGTATTCTTTTATAACCACAATATAATTTCTTGAATGTATGTATTTTGTTGTGGAAATTTTTATCATTGTTAATTTGGTATTCACAAATATACAGCTTTTAGAGAGATATTAAACTAGAAAAATAAATTAGAATTTGATTTGTAAATAAAACCCAACAATTGTATAGAAAAGTCCTAGCTTGCAATTGAAAATTACAAATAATACAATTTTCCTTGCCAATTGTCTTGTATTCCTCACCACAAACTGTTTTAATTCTCATAATACTGTAGACCGACGCTTCCCAAACTGTTGATCGCAACCCATATTTGGACTGCTAACATTTACCAGTGGGTTGCGAAAAAAAGAACAAAAATACCACAATAATTTTCAACTCTGACTGTGCCATCTCCATTGAACTATATAGGTGCCATCCTGTACAGTGGTGGACCGTAGGGTAAATTGGGTTGGCATATCTAGGATCCCCCCTGATAAAAATACTCGCCCATTCACCGCCCACAGATCATGCTCAAGTAGTTAAAAATCACCTCAAATCACATTATTTTGCGAGTTATCCCCCTCACCTAATCACCGATCCCCATTTTACCTTTCCACTACATCAGCTCCCTTCCATTTCAAGACCCCTACGCCACTGATGCTAGGGCCTCCTAGTAGGAAAAGTTTGTAAGCCTACTACTATACAGGATCAGATTGCGCTATAGCCAAAATACAAATGTATGTTATTTTTAATACAGGCATGGCTGTAGTATTTCCTTTTGAAAGTAATTCCTATTTCTCTATTTTAACATATTTCAATTCAAATAATAATTCAAAGTTTCTTCTATACCGGTTATATGCATGCAAATTTATTTAAACTTTAATCATTGAGATTAGGCCTATAGAATACACGATCGGCAGTGAAGGTCCCGATTTGTGGGAAGAAGAGCATGCGCACATACTCTTGGAAGCACTGCTTCCATTCCAGTGTTAAATTGGCTATTCTGACGCCACCACACGGTTGTCACAATAGCAAATTTAAGCGTTGTAGCGTATGCTCTGATTTCCATTGACTCACTGAATACGTGATTGGTTGATATTGAAAACCAGCCATGCAGAAATTCTAAGCAGCTGAGAGTATGATGCGATAGGCCCGAATGTGACTTATCCTAGATACCAAAGTAGGCCAAACATTGAAAAACTTGGCTTTTTTTCCAATAAAGTATAGCAATCCACTCGAAAATTACGGTTTATAGAAGATTGTGGCTAAGAATTGCTAAATCAAATGTAGAAACTGTACTACTATATTTTCTTATCTGTTTTAGCCAGGGTGTGAACTACATACCTTGCTTGCCTTGACTGTCCGCCACTGATCCTATATAATTTCATAACTTCTAGCCCCAACTAGGATAGGGCTAAATTAAAAGCACTGCTTGTGGTCATTTTAGGACTTCAGGAAGATAGTCTTCATAGTCATGTCAGTGAAGACAGAACTATTTTTAATCTATGTTTCATTGGAAGTTTATTACAGAGAGTTGGAAAATGCAAGCAGCTTGCAACTCACACTTTCCAACTCACATTTATCAACTTGTGACTTGCATCTTCCAACTCGCAGCTTGCATTTTCCAACTCGCAACTGCATTTTCCAACTAGCAACTCTCCATTTTCTTTGAAAAGTATGTAAAATAAGAATGAAATAAGAACATTTTGAGCCTTAAATCATCAGAAAGATAAGAACACGGAGCCTGGGCGAAATTTTACTGTTTCTTACATAAAAAAAATGTGTAGTTTAGCCATATATTTCTTCTTCCCTGAATCTCCATATTTGGCTCTTGTGGCTACTACTACGTTGCTATTGGCGACACAAAATGAATTCAACTGACGCCATTTTCTGCACTGACAAACCATTGATCCCAGTCTCTAACGTAATTATTAAGAAGTTGTATCATAATTTTTCTTTGTAATTGTTAATTGATGATTAAATGTGTGTTCGATAACTAATATAATGCAAACTTTTTGTGTTTTTAGTACATTTTGATGGTAAATTATTAGGTTTTAAAATGCCTATTCCAGAAAGCCTATTCTAAACTATTAAGACTATGAAGTCATTCAGGCGTAATGAACGGTAACCAACGTCCAGGGGGCGCCATCTGGTTTTGTGAGGACACGGCTGTTGTACTCTATTGTATTCAGTACGTAGCTAGTGTTTATGATCTTGCTTACGTAGTGTGGTAGAAGGATTCGCAGGTAGAATACCTGTCATGGACCTTCTCGAAAGATGTAGTGGGTTCTTTAAAGTGTACGCAAGCCAATTGTGTACACTGGTTCTACGGTTTAGAGTCCTTATCCAAGAAGTCGACTCGTTCCACCACCGAAACCATAGATGAGCATGTCGTTCGAACCAGCGCCGATATTATGGCTGTATATCACTGTTTCCCCGTCTTAACTGCTCGGCCAATCAACTCGCCACCCTTTATAGTTGTATCATGGTTCTAGGCTGAGGCTTTCTGTCAAATTACTGTTTCTCTCCCCCGCACATTTCTTTTATCTCTCCTGGTTCCCCCTTCCCATATTATTGAAGCTGGTTCTACCACTCATTGTGGTAGAACCATTACTTGGCAGAATATGGTTACATTGAATTGGCTGCATAAAATAATATAAATATTTTTTTCTTGCAACAGAGAACTGTTCATTTCAAAGTGCTTTGTTCCCTAATTGTAACTTTGAACTTGCAGGCCTAGTTATTTATAGTATTCGTTCATTGTAATGAAAGCAATTTATTGTAGGACACAGGTGATAGCCAAAGTACACAACAACATTCAGTAATCGGATAATATCGCGTGATGTAATTACCCACATGACATAGTGCATGGAAACTCATTCTGTATTTTGAGTAATTCGCCGTTTCACACCATGTATTGTGTCCACGGTAAGCCACCGTTTTCTCACCGTGTTGATCTAGCAATGATGCCGACAAATGACATACTTTCAGGCATTTAGTGTACAGGTCTATTGCAAACATTATTGCAACAATATTTAAAGTTCAAGGTCTTTTAAAAAAATTAATTATTTTCAAAATATATGTGTCAATTATTACATATGTAAATATATTAATTAGCATATATATTGGCAGGTGGGAAAGTAAACATGTGTCAGTTAACATCCAGTATGTTTTGTCTAAGATTTAAGGGGGCCCCCCACCAAAAAAAAAAAAAAAAAAAAAATTATTTATCACCCCCTTTAGAAAAATAAAAATAGAAAGCCATCACTTTTCCAGTCCAGAGAGGGTGATAAACTAATAATTATTTTTATTGGGCCTATTATAAGTCCTACAATAATAATAATAATATTATATTATAAGTCCTATAATAATAATGCAATACAGTAGTAAGAGGGAGGATCAAAGTGATGATAATATTGATAATGAGAAAACAGGTGATGTGCCTGGAATATGTATAATCACAGCTGCCTAAGTTCATAATTATTTATTAATAATTTATAAGTCAGAGCTAAATATTAAAGTTAATATTATATATATTAAGTAGAAAATGTTTGGCACATGGGTTTGGTTTGGTTTGCAAAACTTGAGGTCATGTTTTCAATCACTCTGTACATTTGATTGTTTCCTTGAGCAAAGCACTTTAGCCACTTAATCTACATTGCTTTAGACTACCCAGCTGTACCAATGCAAGTACACACTACAGAAATGGGATATAGTTCAAACATTAGGATCCCAGGGAGGGGGGGGGGGGTGGGGGGGGGGGGGGGGGGGGGGGGGGGGGGGGGGGGGGAGGAATATGCGAAGTGCAAATCACCGAGTACGGCAGGGGTTGGTGTGAAGATTTTTGTTTAAAGATGCCAATACAACATACAGGCACAATTAAGAAGAGAGAGTTGTCATGAGAAAATATAAAAATCCTGGTTTTGATTGGATTAGAACCCAGAAGCCCCTTTAAACCACCATGCCTCACTGTCACTATATTATATTGAGATGGTGATAACAGATGCTATTAAACCTATTTTTGAAACCACTTTCCACAACTGTACTTTACAAATCTAATTACTAAGTCGACTGAGCAATGACTAGCTTAGTTTAAATTTTGATTTATTGATTCCTTCATTTATCTGCTTTTATCCTCTTGTTTGTTTATTCATCTAGTGATTGTTTTTACTATCAATTTAGTCTGTCAGGACTGCTCTACTGTAAATAGGTCACAATTAGAATTCCTCATACTCCACAATTATTCAAGTAGGTGATTTGTAATAAATTCTCACTTTGTGCTTGTGAAAACAAAACACTGATGATAAATCTACCCCTTATGGAATAATGGACTAATCCATTTGCTTGTTGAAGATTAGAACTTTCTATGATACCTTGAGCAATTATTGTTCTGGAGTGTTGATCTTTTGATGTAATTTATCATTGTTTATTAACCGACATTACTCCAGCATCTTCATCTGTCAGGTAGTACTTTTTGAGTGGTCCATCAGTATGCTGCTAAGTATAAACATATCCAGGTCGAATTAAGCAGTCCATTAGCTAAACCTATTGAATCAAGTTGAGAGCGAGGTGAGCTGGGTTCAAACGAAGGTCACTCCATTGAATAATGGGCAGAAGTGAGAGCAAATGAGTTCAGATATTGGTCAAACAGCCAACACAAGTTCAGGCTGAGGCTTATTAGGTGACCACAAATTTACAAGAGCTTTTGTTTTCCGGAAAAGTGATCTGCTCCATTGAAGCGCAGGAGTGTCATCTATACCTTGATGTTGTCATCATCTCAATGCTTGTTTGCTGTTGCTATGGCACTGTGATAAAATATGAAAGATTTAAATGTTATGTTATACTATAATAAAAATGCTCTAAGTTTATGCTGATGGTTAACAAAAACAAATATAAGCATTAAACATTATCTCGCTGTTACAACCATGCTTGCATTGTCATTACTAACACAAATATAAATGTATAGGTACAAAAATATTTAAAAATAAAATTACAAAACTAGATTTTTATTAGGTGTTTAGATCTTAAGATGAGAGGGAAAAAATTAGCATTACGGCCAGGATAGCACATAAAGGAAAGGGTGTAGAGAAGGGTAGAATGAAGAAATTATATACTGTATAAGATAAACATATTCTGATGTTATTGTTATTAATGTATTATTTAATATTTTATTGTTATTATAACTACTATTATTTTCATTTATTATTGTTATTGTAATTATTATTATTGTTAATATTTATGTATTTTTATTGTATTTTTTATTATTGCTGCTGTTATCAATATCATCAGTCTCAAAGTCGTCATCATCAAAATCATAATCGCCATCATTTTTAAGTAATATTCATTAAATAATTTATTGTTATTGCTTACATTAATATATTATATGAATATTTAAAATTTTTGTTATTTATATATTATTTTATTATTGTTATTATTCATGTTATGATCTTATCTAATCTATTTGTTGCTGCATTGGTAACTGTTTTACAAAACATAATTCGAAACCTTTCTGCAGGCTTCCTTTAAATAATCACCGAACGTACTAATCAGGTTATTAACAAAAGCGCTGTTATTAAACCGGTTACGCATCTGATTCTATAGAAACAAACGCCACAAGGCATTATTACTTTAGTAATTAAATGCGTTCGCTTGTATACCCATCAGACCCTGTATGTAGGTCATACCAGGTATCTCATCAATGTTGTCTGAAATCAAATTATTCATCGATGGTAGGATATTGAAATTATGGCGGCCTTCAATCGTGCTAGAAATTGATCATGAGTTGTTTGCGTCCTAGGGCCGAATTTGGATTGATACCGATAGGCCCAACATATTGTTTGTTGTTCTGGTGTTAATTGCTTTTTTTTGTAATCCCACACTTTTGATGCAGATCAATTACCTAATTTATCACGTTTATTCATGCCATATTTTAGGTCATTATTCATGGTATCGGTATCAAAAACAGTCTATACTTACAAATATGTTACATGATATTGTTATTTGGTTCTATATAATTTGTTTATTGACGAGGAAAGTATTTCTTGTTCAAAAATTTATAATTGAAAGGTAATAAATTACTTAAATTGAGCAAATTGAACATTGAATTTTATTGTTCCAATTTATTAGATCAACACAAACAATTTGTATATAATAATTTGGTATTTTTATTATTTATATTTTAGTAACTGGTATTGTTATTGTTAATAAGTTATCAGTTGTAAGGGTATATTTAACTCTTAAACATGGATTTTTTATGTTCTTTGTTATATAATTTTATTTATAAACTTTTGACTAAATTAAATTTTCTAAAACCTTTTTAAATATTTATATTATTATTATATTAATTATTAGGAGAAATAAATAATGATTATATTAGAATTTTTACACAATACTGTATTCCAGAAATAACCACATCATGGCTGTGTTAAGATAAAACCCCCTTCCCCAGGAGTTACTAAGAAAACCAAGTGTGAAATCGTTTAGAGTCAACATTAAAATGGCTAAAACCCCAAAAGTGTATCTCCCCCCTAGATCCCCCACATTAGGTGAAAGAACATCCTCACCCCTCCCCCTCCGCCCTCAAATCCTTGACACCATGTACTGTATAGAGTAAGGAATGGAAATAGAGTGAAACAGCGATTCTATGTTTATGATTCACTAATATGTTGGGCTGGGATATTGTTTATTCTATAATTTGCAGATTTAGGTCAATATAAATAAGTGGTTTAATGTATACATAATGATAATTAATGATAGCGTCAACACGACCTCATTTATTGCATCTAACTTGACTTAAATGCCAAAGTGATATCAGCTCTGTTGGCCCAAATAATGTGACCTCAATTTGATCACCGGTATAATTGCCAAGTCCTTTGTCCCGCTGCAAATAATATTTACAATAGCTGTAAATCCGATTAATGACCTCCACTGGACCATCAAATTAAGACCACGCAGTGAGACTTAACTAACAACAAGGGTCAGTTATGGGATATAACGGTCAGCTGGCCAATATGTAGGTTGCTAAATGGGATAACTAGGGCAAATTAGAGGTCAGACGTAGTATTAGTTGGGTTTTTGGGTTTAGGAGATCGATTTCATTAGAACAGAAGAATTGTAAAACCACCCGAGTTTACTAGTGTGGGATTTTAGTTGACAGACCTGTATTTACATTTTCACTGTTACATTAAATTACTGTTTCACAACTAGTGAAATTACAATTTCAAAATGCAATAAAAAATTTTAACCTTTAAAATCCATGCATAAATGCATACTAATTGATTGATTATCATATTTCAATGTCTTCATTATTATTCCTGTAATTTTATTACATAAAATAATAATGCAATAGATATAGCACTCATTGCATTTCTAGCCAAAACTGATGTTACATTTTCAGTGTATGTAATCTGTGTCAAAATTATTTTTTCCATATGTTTGTATTATTCTTTATGTTCTAGACAGTGTACATATGTAGGCCTATTCATTTAACAGTGATCAATCAACATTTTAAAACATGTAACAATGTTTTATGTAAAATTAGATAAATAAAAATTGTCAATAAACAGAAGATTATACACCGGTTATGCAAGACTTTATTTATTCCTTGTTTCCGCCCTCCTCTGACGATTAAAAAATAATAAAAATAAAATTTTGTGTTCTAAAGTTTTGCCAAAAACATCCAGACAGGAGAAAATAAAATAAAAATGTTATTGTTGAATGTAAATGGTAAAATGCTTTGAATTTACATAATTATTTTTATTTGAAATCATTATTGGCAGGCGGCTGGGGTCACTAAACAAGGTATAAAAAAAATCTCGTCTAATGGATTTAATATATAAAATGCTAGTTTCATTAGTTTTTTAGTAATTGTCCAACTACTGTATAGATTTTTCCCAATTTCTACATTAATTTAGCTGAGAATTATTTTTAAAAACTTGCAATATAAATAAATAATAATAATAATAATAATAATTTAAATTTTTGCAATTTGATAAAATATTTGTAAAATTAAAAATGTTATATGGGCTAATTACATTTATTATGACTGCAGTCTATATATTTGATTGTAAATATATATCTTTTAGGGAGAATTATCAACAACATCTCGTAGCTATGACGACCAACTAAAAATGATGAGTGATCATCTGTGCAGCTTGAATGAAAAGCTGACATCTCAGAAGGATGAAATTGATTCGCTCAAGCTCTCAGCGAAGGTAGGTAGTGACAGTACCAGAAATTCAAAATATAGGGGCGTAGGTCCAAACAGGTCCGGACTACCTCAGATCTTTATGTCTGGCATTCAGATTTTCTCGTTTCTTTACTAAAGGGACAAGACTGCTTGCCCCTCCCTACCTAGAATTAATTTCCTCTTGTAGGTAGAACAAGTAAAGTATTGAGAAGAGCGAAATGGATATTGGGAAAGCATTGAACTATTATAAGGGAAGTTGGAGAGGGAAGAATGGTAGGGAGAAATGATTGGGGGAAAAGAATAAAATAACAGGGAAGGGATTACCAATAGGGAATGGGAAAGGGATGAAAATCATGGGAGGAGATATTGTGTATGTTGCAAATCTTGGGAAATATTAAACTAATGTGAAAAAGGAAAACAATGAGTAGAGAAACTATGGGGAATGGGTTAACTAAGGAATAGGAAAAGTGAAATGAACAGCAAATGAGTAGGGGGAGGGGTCTCAGGTGTGTGAGGTGTCGTTAGCACCACATAGTTTCTGGTTTTTGTATTTATTTACAAATCGTTTTGTTATAAATTGAGAATTTAGTACAATACATTTTTTACCACAGGAGTTTAATTCACTTTGCCCACCTGAGACCCCCCTCCCCCTCAACCAAATCAAATCTTTCATTACAATTACCTGTGCTGTATCTTGATATATGTTCTGGATTTCTATTGACATAAATAATTTGGACAAAGATTGATTTGTGATATTGTAATGGTGTTAATAGGTGGAGGATGTTAAGAAATGTGTCAGTAATAATTCTATATTATTTGAGCGTGTAATTTACAGCCTGAGTCACACTGTCCCTATTCTAGAAGTTTTAAGCCCTAATATTATACACAAATCCACTGTAGAATATATACTCCCTGAGTTAATGGGCTCTCCCATTATTGAGAACAGGGGTTTTCTATTAGGAAAAGCCTGGAAACGGTTTGAACTGTTGAACTGTGGTGTTACGTTTTATGGAGGTTTTATCCTAGATACTGTTGTCATTGATCCAGATACATCTATGAGTCGAGTTTACCTGCCAATTATTATGACAAATTTCTGGTGAGTTATATTCAAAGCAGAAAATGATGCTAAATCAGAAATGTAACTGGAGTACCTCATTAATACTACAATTAGACTGCGATATCTAATTCATAGAAACAGATGTTATCGCTATTAACACAATTTAACACCGAGTTAAAAAAAGAACAACTCGCAGTTAATTGAAGGAAAAAAAAAATCTATAAGAAAAGTTCAGTATTACTGTGGGTTCTGGGGTCATAGAACTGTCTGGGGATTCTTTTTTCCTTTTTTTTCTTTGCGTTTTAGAGCGCGAAAATCCTTGATTCATCCGCCATGTGAATTGGTGCGTTGTGAACACACATCATCTTGATTTCTGGAGTGTGAATCAAATTAATCGGTCCCTATGTAGCCGACATGTATGAATATTTTAAGTCTTGTTTTTATTTCAGCAGACTGCAAAGAAAGGAAGAGGAAAATGAGGCCAGAGTCATTATCATGAGCAGCAACCTGGTCCAGGGACAACCTGGTCCCTAGGCAACCTGGTTACTAGGAAACCAGGTCCCTTGGTAACTAACCATTCTAATGATGCATTTCTGGTTAATTTACTATTAATTTCTTCAGTGTAATATTACTCAAGAGCTGTGGCGTTAATGTCAACTTTATTTTAGATAATTAATTTGCTTGAACTATAAAGTTAATTCAAACAACAAGATCAACTTTCATTTCATATATATGGCACCAGTTTGTCTAAATGATGTGCATGATATTAATGGGGAACTGAAAGCATTTAATATTTCTAAACATACCCAAGTTAATTGCAAAATTCAGATAAGATCTGATGGCTTACAGTATATGCAATTGTATTTGACGAAGACTTACTATATATTTTCATTATCATAGTATATATATATATATATTGATTTCAAAATTAGGTTAAATTTTACTAAATTTTGTAACTTTCAAAAAAGCATTTCATCTTTTGACCTTATGTTGAGTAAATGTTACAGCGTTGAAATCTGAGACAGTTGGTAGATTGTTCCCCCTCCCACAAATACTTGCATACCATGTTCCTGATGATCCACACAGTGTAATATTAAATGTATAGGCCTATGAGCCAATCAGAATGTGGGAGGGGGTGGTTTGAAGGGGGATGTGTGCTACTGTCGTTGTCTTTTTTCACAAATGCAATAGTTGATGCCATTTTATTTGGACATGAGTTTATGTGTAGTTACGATGTGTTAGAAACCTGTATGAAACACGATCCAGAAATTGAGGCTAATATGGCCATATTTAGATGGAATAGCAAAAGTAACTTTTAAAATATGGTGTTGTAAGCACCAAATATTTATATTTTAAAGGAAGTATAAAAAAAGGTACTAAAATTATCATTATTATTTTTTTTAGTAACATTGTTTCACTTTTATTATGATTACGATTATACTAGTATACAGTTTTCAAATACAGTAAAACCCCTATTAAGGGGACATGTTTTAAACCAAAAAAGTTTACCCTGAATAGGGGTTGGACGTAGTGTTGAAAGATATACATTTCTTTGTTTCGTGGCTGGAAAAAAGTGTCTCCTAATAGAGTTGTCCCTTTAATAGGGTGCCCCAGTGGATGGGTTTTATGTATATTATGTTCTCTTGTTCTATATTATTGTTATTGTTGAATGGTATTCATTTTCATTATCTTTACTATTACTTGTTCTATCATTATTGCTATTATCTTTATTACTGGAACTGTTTATTATTATTATTATTATTAAACAAGATATTCATCATTGTACATAGTGCATTTAACTATCCTATACTTGTCCTCTCAGCCGTGGGCCTGGGTGTGTATAATACAGTCCTTACTAACTAATTCCTGTAGCCTACGGTGGCTCCAGAAATCTGCAGACAGGGAATTCAACTAGTCCTACTGGATTCTAAATAGTGGCGGCACCAGAGGAGGTCAGCAGGGGTCTAAGCCCCCCCCCCCCATTGGACAGGACAAGATCCCTACTCCACTGGCCAGAATTCATCGGGCAGGCGGACCAAAAAAAAAATGGTCTAATGAAATGAAATCGTGTTTATTGTATTGAGTTTGAGTATATACAGTAGTAACAATTTTATTTTATCAACTTTACATTTAAAAGTATTTTTTAACTCATTAGGGAGGGGGGAGACAACACTCCAAAACCCTCAATCCTAGAACCACCACTTATGCCAAATCAAGGGGCTGCACAACACTTCCAGTAACTGTCCCAGTGTAAAACCCTTGTTAAGGGGGAAGGGGAAGGGTAAAAATTGTGCTTTAGACCATAGGAAAAGGAGAATGACTTTAGGCCATAGATGATGCCTGTCTGATAGCTAGTAGTGCCAGGCCATAGATGATGCCTGTCTGATAGCTAGTAGTGCCACTGCTGTAGGTGATTTTTAATTCAGCTAATAAGTGTACAGTATTAGGTTTTAGACTTCAATCTTTGCCCTTCTGAATACCGGTATGTATCTGAATTACAGTACTCTTAGCAAAACTCCTGACCACCTTATAAAAACACTACTGTATGAACAAGACCAGACTTCTCTGCTCTCTCAAAACGATTTATATGTTTACCACCAATGAACTATTGTAAACCATCACATGTCACATCAGACAATGAGCCTTTCTTCAATGATTTCCGTTGACCAATATAAGACTGTCAATTTAGTTTTGTTTTCTCAGGGAATCGAAACTTGGAAGATGTAGAATGGGTCATAAAGATAGTTGAATATTAGGTGCCCCACTTTCATTTTCTTTCTACTTTTATCATTTGTTAATTGCCACAGATATGTTTTTTGACTTCTAAAGTTATTATTTCTTAGACTTGATAAGCTAAAAATCCCATTAAAATCATTGAATTAAGTAACAATGAAATGATGTATTGAAAGTTTTTTTTTTTTTTTATACGTGAACCAGACGAACTTTTTTCAACATAATAGAAAGTTATGTTTTCTGGTTGGTTTGTTGGTTGTAATGTTTTTACATTTTGGTGGGTGTCTACCTACCCTATTTTTATTATGCAAATTGTATTTAGCAGTTCTGGTGGTCTGTCGTGATTATTGGCTTAATCTGCTATCTAATACTGTTCTAACTTAGACTACTTGCACCAAAGGGAGTCTATATTTTCAGCCATCAAAACGTACCTTTCTGAATAATTGCTCTCTATTGGTCATACCCTGCAGATGCCGCATATATTCAATTAAATGTTTAAAATGGAATACAGTTCTCTAATTGCTGTAATGCGGGCCTAATGGTGATGAAGAAGACCATATAATATGTTACTGCAGCCATGCCTCCGTCCCTTTCCCTAAGACTTCCCTCTTCTCTAAAGCCTCTTCCATGTTCAAAATTATGGATCTCTCTAGTTGCTATAACATTCATCTCATCTATAGCCTGCTTGCATCCCACTGCTGGGCAAAAGCCTCTCCCAAATAACATTACATCGGTTAATCTAGCATGTTTCTTCTGTCAGGGTAGGAAATGTTTTCGTATCTTAAATACAAGCAAACTTAGTGTGTTTTCGGACCTGCAAATGGTGAAAGATTGCTTGCCAAAGTTTGAGGGTAATAAATTAGTTGACTATAAGTAGTGCATCAGATGACGTTACTAGGTTAATGGAGCAATACACAATTCATATCTAGCAAGGCTAGCAATTTATTTTTGTTAAATAAACTTTAAATAGTTCATAACATATTTTAATTAAGTTTTTTAATTTACTGCGGAGATGACAGCGTGTTTCCTGGCGTTCCGTGACAATGATCTGAATATTGTGAACTTAAAGCCTTCATTCTAGACCTGTGATGATGGTTGCCATGGCAGCAGTCATAATTCTTCAAGTATGAGGTTTGGCACCATAAAGTTCATGATATTGATTTCTTGTTTTTAAACTCTAAAGTACATGAAGGCTTAGCATTTGGCATTGAAGTATTGAAGTTGAAATTCTCCATATAACACAGATGTGTTCTATATAGTACAATCGACACAGCATCAAGGGTATAATTATATCTGTATTCTAAAATGTTTAAATTAGCAACATTTATAAGAGCTATATTTTTGAAAACATCAACTTGAGTATAAATCGCAATATCATTCATTGTAATTTTTAATTTCAATATTTTAGGATTTCCTTATTATTACTGTATTTTTAAGGTTTTAATATTAGTTATTTGTCCGTTCCAAGGCAAAGCAATGTAACTTCAAAAATATAAAAGCAGTTATGTGTGTTTTGTTGGACGCATTTACATTAGACATTTATCTAGAATGTTACTACTATAATTATATTTATTTACAAACAGTGGAGGAACCAAGGCAAAAGGAGTGCTCACACCCTGGCAGCAACCAGAAAATCAAGTGTTATCATTTAATAGATAAGAGATTAAAACTCCAAATAGCCCCTCTCCCAGGGGCACCAAACTTTCCTTTATTGATGCTATTTGTGGAACCTTGGCGACAATAACAAAGGGGCAGTCTTAACAGAAGTGTCCATTGTAAGGACAAGAAGCCACTGTGAATTAATATTCATTATATAATAATATTATTGTGATCTAATAATCTTGATATCATTAAGAGAAAATGAGATACTGAGAAGCCAGTCATTTGAAATTATACATAATGTACTTAATTTTGATGAGTACTGAAGATTAGGTAATAATGCACCCTTAAAATGCAAAGCAAGTTACATGAAGATTATTGGTGCAAATTTTTAAAAATCCATGTTTCTTATACCAAGATAGTACTTGTGTGGCAAGTCGAGTCGAGTAAGGTATGGGCGCTGCTAACTACAGCCTTTACATTAGCGAGTCTTCTCGGAAAAAGGGCCCAAGATGGAGGTCCAGTCTACACATTTGTGTGTACTTTAAAGAACCCATGCATCTTTTGGGCCTATGGTTTATAGTTCTCATACGAGAAGACCGAGATTCAAACTACACCAAAATTTAGGCTGCAGGTAGCAGTACCCCTTTCATACCCTCCAAACACACAGCACCGAGTGAAACTTGAAGACAGTCTCTAATTCAAGTATCAACTTAACTTTCATCTGACAAGAACCAATGTTTTAATGCTGTTGACATGAGGATGGTTAAATTTCTGTTGTTTTATTGTTGCTTTTGCCTCATGAAAGGTGGGACAAGAAACATGGGAATTTTTTTTTTAATCTATCGTGTAAATTGCGGACCTGGTTTAACATTGAAATAATGTTCCTTTGATAACAGTGTATTTAAAATAAAGTTCAGAAGCAATTTACTTTTGCCCATTATTGTTTTTAATGTCATTGATTACTTCATATAAAATCATATCAATCAAAACATTTATATGAAAATCACTGTAAGGGAATCTACAGTCTCGCAACACGGAACAGCACCATGAATGCATTTAGTTGATATGGCACAATAGAAAATTTACATTACTTTGTATCTAAACAAAAGAGATATTAGAATTTCCAGTACTGTTGTTATACAAGCAACCAATTATAATAATAATTATGGTCTATCATATGTAAATATAGTGGTCATTTTAACTCTCTCATTCACTCAATAGTGAAGTCATAGATAGTATTCGTGCACAATTTCTGATGTATAAAAAAAAGATACAGGTTACCTTGACATTGTTGTCATTAAAAAATGCCTAAGAAAAGTTGTGGTGAAGTGCCTACACTTTCGGCTACTCTACAGTGATGGTACGAGGATTTTTCCAACTGGAAAGGCAGATGACCCCAAAGTGAGTGCAAGTATGTGGAGCAATTAGGGTGGCGCCCCCGGAAGCTCCAACAACTTAGGAAAATTGTATTGAGCTCCCTAAAACCTCAAAAGCCTCTTACTAAAAGATGGATAAGGTCATCAGACTGGAGATCTATAGGACCAAACATTAGAATATATGTAATCCCCTCGCACATTTAGGTTCATAGTTGTGTTTGCTTTAAAAATGTGTTTATTATTATTTCCTTTGATTTATAAAGCACCTCCAGGTTCAAATTTGTGGCATTATATGAATACATAATTATTACTATTGCTAACATTCCAAGAATGCATACTGCTGATTCTATAACAGGCTTGATAGATAAATATAACATTAAGAAAGATATTAATTAAATATTTATATAACTTTTAGAGTAATATACACAAAAATTCTTTACTCTCTGTTAAGTTAGTATCAATTGTAATTATATGGAAATAGCAAAATGTACAAAATGCAATCATGCAAATAATTCCTCATTTTGAAATAAAAAATTCAATATCCAAATTACAAAAACTTTTCTGTCTGAATACAAACAATAAAACATTAATAACTTGATTACAATAAATTTATGCTATAAATAAATAAATATACTTGTCAAAATTTAACCACCATGATTTTCATCAACCCTTATATCTAAAGTTTCCTTATAATTTTCAGACATAGCATTTAAAAGGCAAAATATGGTGTTGCCCAAATTCAATTGACCCAACATTTAAAAAGTTAATAGTTATATATTGTTAACCAAGAAGGAGATGTATATGATGTATGAAAAACCACTTTATAAGCAACCAAAATGCTAGAAGAATGTGATGGCTGGCGATATATTCTCATATATAAAACGGGACCTAAAATAGTAAATTATCATCGAAAAACAGCGGGTGGCCTTACGTACAACACATACAATTTTTAATTTTTAAATCATGTTTGTCTTAGGTGCGGATTGTCCGTAACACGGGAAGTTACTAAACGCAATTTTGAATGCGGGGAGAAAAGATTTTGATGAACACTAAATGGAACCACTAAATGGAAGATTAGCCTTACATTTGGCTCCATATTTTGCCAGCTAGATGCATATAAAGATCATAAAAGCAGCAAAAAGTAGGATTTCTGACAATGAAACAGGAAGGTCGTCTTACACGCCTGCCCTAAAACCTATGTAAAACGCATTGCCAACTCACTGACCCTTAT
This sequence comes from Anneissia japonica, assembly GCF_011630105.1. NCBI lineage: Eukaryota > Metazoa > Echinodermata > Crinoidea > Comatulida > Comatulidae > Anneissia > Anneissia japonica. The sequence continues at coordinate 697,862 of NW_022709509.1, read as the reverse complement.
TTCAAATATCACTACCAGGGCGCTATGTGTATTTTTGGACTATAAAATGATCAATGTTGAACCTTAATGCCTTTCTTGAACTTTGAATTGCAATTTCAAAACTGCAATTTAGCACCATCAATGCTATTTGGGTCAGTACTTAACTATGACAGTGGCCGAGATTCTGTGCACTGTCTTCCAACAATAGAACTTACATTTTCCAAAATAGTGAATTAATGGGGGCTCATGCTTAAATGATCTGACTACCTACATTTCCCACATGGTTTTCTCATAACCTGTTAAAGTATACATTTAAATATTTACTATTTTAACTTTAAATCTCGGTCAACATCAACATCATCATCATCACACCGCAGGGTGAAGGCCAGTCTAAGACGTCACAAAAAAAAAAAACATGTTTCACAAGCTTGAGAAAAATCAACAATGGCAGTGACCTTGATCCAAACATTTTCAAGATTTGTGAAATTTCTCAAAGCTTAGCAGCAGGTTGAACTAACTTTCCATTTGTGATCGGTTTCTCCTGCAGCAGATAAGGAACAGGGATCATTTCATCTGTAAATATTAAGAAAAAAAAAACATGAGATTGTTATCTTTTTTGAAAAAAAAAAGTGATTTGTATTTTCTAGGTTAGCACAATATTAGTAGCAAAGCAACAGATGTAATCTACATCAGAAATGTTGCCAAAAATCTTGTGAATCCATGAACCTATCTGTCCTGGTTAATATTCATCTGGTTTTCCACGCAAACACACTCACTTGTAACCCTCTTGAGGACGCAGACATTTCATAGTCGCATTTTAATGATCGTTTTAACCTACTTAGCGAGCAATCAATTCCTAGTGTCAATTATCATGTTCTTGTTAATATTTTAACCCCTTTAACCTCTTTTCTCTTTTTATCTTTACTTCCTTTCTGTGCCGCACTGCAAGTCACTTGATGCCTGATATTGTTGAGACGGAAACAACCAGATGACGAATTAGAAGAACAAAGGAGTTCTGTTATTTTTTTTCACACCATATTTTTACCACGTGAATTTAAAGCTGGTTTTTTATGCTCTATATCCTATTTATGAGGCTTGTAGGGAGTAGCGATAAAAATATATATGGCCTAGGTTGAACTCTACAATTGTAGTTTTATCAAACTTGAAAAATTAAAATAAAAATGTTTAAATTGTTTTTCATTAATTAAAATTAGATTTGAGAAAGAAGCAAATAAATATAATTATTAACATTTTTTTTTTTAATTGAATGTTTTACATTCATTAATTGTGAGAAAAATGTTTTTTATTCAGGTGTGATTAAAATATTTTTAAAATTTCCATTTATTCATGATAGCAAGTGTGCCAACAGACCAAAAATAAAAATAAATCATTAGCTGTGGGCAACGACTTGAATCGTCGAGCGTTTAAGACAAGGACGCTGGTTCTAACGGCATGTTCGCCTATGATATATTTTATGTCCACAACTTGAGGAAGAACAGCTTTGTAATATTTCATTGGAAAATTTACTGTTGAATTGAGTTTTTCCGTGGTTAAATAAAGATGATATTTTTAACTATAAACCATAGGCCCAGTGTACACAATTTGGCTCATGTGTACTTTAAAGACCCCGAGACCATATTTCGAGACGAGTTGGGGGAGTGATCGGTGTACTGGTTCATACAGCCGCTGTTGTGGAAAGACGAATGTGACTGTTACCGGTTACAGTATGAGCTAGTCCATACCTCGAGCACTTCGAGAATTCAACTACATTACATTAGATGTTGCCTTTCTTTTATTATGTTAAAATTTAAATTAGACCATTTAACAAAACAGATTTGACTAACTTGACTGGAGATCCTTTACAATCATTCTAAGTTTTGTAACAAAAAAAACCTTCTCACCTATTTCACTTGCTACCTTATTGAGAACAGCGTGGTTTGTTTTTAGGGATTTCTTGTCTCTGTAAAAAAAAATGATTTAAATTTTAATTAAGTTACGTACAAATACATTTCCTTTATGTATTTTTATATGAGAGTCAACGAGAAGTTTAAAAAAGTGAAATATCAAAACAATAGTACTGCAGTATAATTGTACTGTAGGCTGTTATTCACCAAATGTAATTGATGAATAAAAGTGGTGTTTGTCTTGACACAAAACAGAAAAAAAGTGTACACATACATGTGGTGGATGACGAGAGTTGCTGGTACCGGGTTACTGGGTAGCACAGACACGAAGGGACCCTTAAGGGTGAAGAAAGTCACTGATCAAGTTCCTAGTCCACATATCAAGCGCCCTGAGCATCTTATGTTAGATGGATATGGCGACATAAAACTACACCATTATTATTATTATTATTATTATTATTACATACAGGTTGCCTATTATTACACAATAGATGTCATATTCTTGAAACAGTGTCGGTTTTGTGCTAATAATCATGAGAAATATAATTTAATATTTTAATTGCTTATACATTATTATTACCATTCTTATGTTTTGCTAATGCTGTAATCAATTTAAAGATGTTTTGTAAATTTTGTATTTCATGAAAAGTTGACAACTTTTTACTCCTTTTAAATGAATAATTAAATTTGTAAGGGGTTTTTTCCAGATTTTTGACAAACAACATTTCTAGAATTGTTTATTATTTTTGTTTACAAACTTCAAATCAGTAATGCAATGTCCGTTGACAGGGGTCCAAATTCACCACGGCTTTGCTGTGTGTGTGAGAATAGGCATTTTCCGACTTGAAGAGGTTTTTAAAGCTGTGCTCCTCGACTAATTGACTAATTCCGGGGCACCTGCAAATTTCCATCTCCCCCAAACCCGTAACCAGAGGGAGATTTGGGGGTTTAGCAGAACCCTCATTATTAAAGAAACACTACTGAGTTGAACTTAGAACTTAGCCTATAGGAAACTCTCTTCCCCAGAATACTTAACTTATGTGTACATTTGTTTGTTACACACCCAGAATGGAACTTTCCAAAATATCCCAAGTGGCAGTGCTGAGCGGAAAGGTACATTCTCACAAAAGGGAATAATGGAGGCTGCAAACTGTATATGACTGACACTTATTTGATTTCTTTCAACACCACCTACCCTGATTTGTAGTTCACCAGTCCTCCAAGTTGTATGCAAGTTTTGACAGCATTGTCAAGAAGATTTAGAGATAGGATGTCATATTCAACCAAGTCACCTACAAAACAGCAAATTTATGTCACAATTTTAAAACAAAACATGCTTTTAATGCAAAACAAATGTCATAAATGCATGGTCAAGGAATATACTTAGTACACCAATAGTCAAATTCAGTCAATTTCAAACTAGGTTCAAATCCAAGGTGGCCACCAATACGGTGGCAGACCAATACAGAAAAATCATAAATCTCATAATAGTTTACATTAAAAAATCAAGAAAAACCAATTAACAATTTCCTCATTAGTTTTTACAAATAAATACCAAAGCTAGAAACACACTGATAAGTAATTAGGCCACAGAGGCCTTCCATACCTAGAAGAATAATAGTCTTCTCTGATTGGCTGAAAGTTGTTTTACACAACAGACAACATTATGATGAAGATGCAAGCCTCCTACTACTGGTATGTGTTTACTTTTTAACTACACATGATTTCTACCTTGATATAATCTATGGTAATATAAAACTAATTAAAAATAAATAAATAATAGTAAACTGGACTAGGCTAGGCTTATCTTATCTTAACAGGCCAGTCCTATGAACCAAATCTACTAGGCCTAGCCTAGCCTGTCTAGCCTAGAATTGGACCAGGCTTAACAATACATAGGCCTAGGTGTGCCTTGTAGTAGGCCTAGGCCTATGTAACACTGAATAAAATTAGCATACTTTAAGAAGCAGTGTATTCTGTACTAAGACCACTGAAATTAGAATAGAAGTTAGCCTTCAAAATGTAAATGAAGCATTCAATAAACAATTTTCATGGATTAGGAAGTTTATTTTTTTCACATGCGCTAGCCTATGATAAGGCTTTGGCCTAGGCCAGGCCTACCCACATATTTGCTATGCAACAAATTCATACTAGAAGTAGACTATCATGCTAATGGCAGGGAAATAAAGCATTATAATTGTTACAAAGTAACTGTGTAGCTATTTTAAAGAAACCAGGTTTATACTGACATTTAAATTAAAGTATTTTTTCTTTCTAACAAATACCAGTGACTTAACAATTATGAGCACTTGCTGAATAAAGTCAGGGGCCCCAAAACCATGAGTGGCACCAGGATGGCTTTAAAAAAATTGCCAATAATCAGCCAAGTGTAGCCCTTTAAAAGGTTAAAAAAGAGTAAAAAAAACAGCATCAAAATGCTTCTTTAAAATGTCAAAAACACAAAAGTGGGTTAGGCCCTATGTCCCACTGGGCTCTACACAAACTCGGCACACATGGTAGTAGGGTAGTAAGCCTTAGCCAGGGGCTCCAGGCCTCTTTGTTGCATCAACTGCATATACCTTCTGCTATCCTGCTTGCTACTACATCCTGGATCTTTCGAGTTAATGCATTGCCAATGGTGATGTCATCCTCTGGATTCAAGCTTAGTAAATACTGACAGACAAACTGTAAAGAAACGAATTCATTTGATCAACAATACATATGCGCCAAGGATTGTTAATAGCAAAATATATCACTGTCATACCTGTAAGTGACAATCCCTTTTACAAGATGAAGATACAGTACAGACAAAATGCTTTACACAAGTTAGATCTCGATATGAGGCTTGGGGAATGGGGTTGTTTTGGGTGTGACAAAATATCCTGCAACACCAACAGGAATTGAACCCAGGACCCTGGGATTGGAAGGCAAGGATCCTTACTACCAAGCTATTCACCTCCTCTTCTAACATTGCATCAGATGCACATCCAGTAAGGCGGACCCACCATTTTGCCACTAAACTAAAAAATTAAATGGAAATTAGCGCTATTTGCTTATCTATTCTGAAAATGTTGTGTGCTTCCCCCCACCCCACCCCTGTTTGAAAAATTCTGGATCCGCTAATGTGCATCGTTACTCATATTAATTTAACCACAAGTTCCTTATCATTTATAGAGGAAGAAAGCTGTCCTGTCAAATACACTTGTTTTTAAAATGCTACAGTTTTCAGTGTTTTATGTAACCTAAAAATATGCTGTGGTATAATAGGGAAAAACTTTAAAAAAACCAATTATACATTGTACAAATATTAGGGTCATATACCTTATCAATTTCCAAAGAGACTCGGATAAAAACAAATTCAATTTATACACTTTTTACTATAAAATCAAGCATCTAAGGAAAACACTTTATAATTTTTAATATTAAGCTAAATATACAAGGTAAGCAATTCAGATATATAATTTAATTTTTCTAATTTTTTCGTTTAACATCAACATATGGTCTAATACATTTCTGTGTTCTGTATTCATTCACGTATGACCACCACATTCCAATTCTTGATACAGTTAAACTAAGTACTCAAAGGTGGATGAAAAAAATGTAAGTCAGAAACACGAGAAGAAGTGCTCACCCAGCTACCAAGTAAAAATGGGTGGAACATCTTCTGTAGGAACTGCACCAGGGTCACACCATGTGTTGTCACAGAGATGGTCTCACCAGATATCAACACAAAGTATGATGCATCCAACTTCCTGAGGATTGCTTCAAAATCCTGAAGGAACGTAGAAATTATTGGCATTAGTCATACAACTCCGATTCTTCTGTACAAATCAATGCAGATAATAGTGGGTGGTTACTATCATGCCCATTCACATGGGTCTCTGGCTACTACATTAGTTTACATGGGTCTCTGGTTTTCATGTTTGTTCACATGGATTTCTGGTTATCATGTTTGTTTACATGGGTCTCAGGTTATCATGTTTGCAACAGTAGGTGGATCTCTGGTTATCATGCTTATTTACATGGGTCTCTGGTTATCATGTTGAATTTAAAATTCTCCCGAGTTAACATCCTCCCGAATGGTGGTCAAACAGCTCAATCAATCAACAACTCGGATTCGTATAAAACCGTTGAAACAATATCAACGTCGACATTTTATTAAGAAAGAGTCAGGACCCACACCAGACTGTAAAATAAGGCCTGCGCAGGAGTATACTTCTAGCTAGAAATCCGTCTTATAAGGGCTTATTTTGAAACATTGCAGACATTTAGGCCTTGGTCTGTCACAATATATAACCTGTCTCTTATACACATCTAGATGTGTATAAGAGACAGAGACTAGGCTTATCTTAACTTAAACAGGCCAGTCCTATGAACCAAATCTACTAGGCCTAGCCTGTCTAGAATTGGACAAGGCTTAACATAGGTGTGCCTTTTAGTAGGCCTAGGCAGGGCTATGTAACACTGAGTAAAATTAGCATACTTTAAGAAGCAGTGTATTCTGTACTAAGACCACTGAAATTAGCCTTCAAAATGTAAATGAAGCATTCAATAAACAATTTTCATGGATTAGGAAGTTTATTTTTTTTCACATGCGCTAGCCTATGATAAGGCTTTGGCCTAGGCCAGGCCTACCCACATATTTGCTATGCAACAAATTCATACTAGAAGTAGACTATATCATGCTAATGGCAGGGAAATAGAGCATTATGATTGTTTTTAATTAATTTTATAATATAGCTTTTTATTGTAAATAGATTAAAAATTGATGTGCAATGCATACTAAATCGTAAAATATAATGTTTTATATTAATGTGTTTTTATTGCACGTAACTCACTTTGGCAGATGACTGGCCAGTAGTTACAATTTATACAGATCGGGAGGTTAAACTTGGTTAACTTTTCATTTCTCGCTGGACGATTCACAGTGTAGGGATAATAGAAACAAAGTAACTGTGTAGCTATTTTAAAGAAACCAGGTTTATACTGACATTTAAATTAAAGTATTTTTGCTTTCTAACAAATACCAGTGGCTTAACAATTATGAGCACTTGCTAAATAAAGTCAGGGGCCCCAAAACCATGAGTGGCACCGGGATGGCTTAAAAAAAATTGCCCATAATCAGCCAAGTGGAGCCTTTTAGAAGACCATCAAAATGCTTCTTTAAATGTCAAAACCACAAAAGCGAGTTAGGCCCCATGTCCCACTGGGCTCTGCACAAACTCAGCCCACATGGTAGTAGGGAAATAAGCCTTAGCCAGGGGCTCCAGGCCTCTTTGTTGCATCAACTGCATATACTGTACCTTCTGCTATCCTGCTTGCTACTACATCCTGGATCTCTCGAGTTAATGCATTGCCAATGGTGATGTCATCCTCTTGATTCAAGCTTAGTAAATACTGACAGACAAACTGTGAAGAAATGAATTCATTTGATCAACAATACATTATGCACCAAGGATTGTTAATAGCAATATATATATCACTGTCATACCTGTAGGTGACAATCCCTTTTACAAGATGAAGATACAGTACAGACAAAATGCTTTACACAAGTTAGATCTCGATATGAGGCTTAGGGAATGGGGTTGTTTTGAGCAAGCCAAATGGCCGAGCGGTTAAAGCAGGGGCACCGTGATCATAGCCAACAATATCGGCACAGGTTCGCGGCCGGCTCGCTCCTATAGTTCTGGTGGTGGAACAAGTCTTCTCGGATAAGGACTATAAACCGTAGGCTCAGTGTACACAAACGCTCATGTGCACTTTAAAGAACTCAGTACATCTTTCGAGATGAGTAGGGGGTTACCACAGTGTACTGGTTCATTCGGCCCCTGTCGTGGACAGATGAAAGTGCGCCGGTTTACTGGCTGCTGAAGACATGAAGTGACCCTTAGGGGAGGAGAAAGTAATTGTAAAGTGCAACATCTAGTCCCGAGCACATAGAGACCATGTATTATGCGCTATAAAAAAGTCTCCAACCATAACCAACCAACCATGTGACAAAATATCCTGCAACACCGACAGGAATTGAACCCAGGACCCTGGGATTGGAAGGCAAGGATCCTTACTACAAGCTATTCATCTCTGCTCCTAATATTGCATCAGATGCACACCCAGTAAGGGGGACCCCACCATTTTGCCACTAAACTAAAAAATTAAATGGAAATCTATTCTGAAAATGTTGTGTGCTTCCCCCCACCCCTGTTTGAAAAATTCTGGATCCGCCAATGTGCATCGTTACTCATATTCGTTTAACCACAATTTCTTTATCATTTATAGAGGAAGAAAGCTGTCCTGTCAAATGCACTTGTTTTTAAAATGCTACAATTTTCAGTGTTTTATGTAACCTAAAAATATGTTGTGGTATAATAGGGAAAAACTTTAAAAAAAAACCAATTATACATTGTACAAATATTAGGGTCATATACCTTATCAATTTCCAAAGAGACTCAGATAAAAACAAATTCAGTTTTCACCGAATTTATACACTTTTTACTATAAAAATCAAGCGTCTAAGGAAAACACTTTATAATTTTTAATATTAAGCTAAATATACAAGGTAAGCAATTCAGATATATAATTGAATTTTTCTAATTTTTTCGTTTAACATCAACATATGGTCTAATACATTTCGGTGTTCTGTATTCATTCACGTATGACCACCACATTCCAATTCTTGATACAGTTAAACTAAGTACTCAAAGGTGTATGAAAAAAATGTAAGTCAGAAACACGAGAAGTGCTCACCCAGCTACCAAGTAAAAATGGGTGGAACATCTTCTGTAGGAACTGCACCAGGGTCACACCATGTGTTGTCACAGAGATGGTCTCACCAGATATCAACACAAAGTATGATGCATCCAACTTCCTGAGGATTGCTTCAAAATCCTGAAGGAACGTAGAAATAGAAATTATTGGCATTAGTCATACAACTCCGATTCTTCTGTACAAATCCATGCAGATAATAGTGGGTGGTTACTATCATGCCCATTCACATGGGTCTCTGGCTACTACGTTTGTTTACATGGGTCTCTGGTTATCATGTTTGTTCACATGGATCTCAGGTTATGTTTGCAACAGTAGGTGGATCTCTGGTTATCATGTTTGTTTACATGTCTCTCTAGTTATCATGTTTATTTACATGGGTCTCTGGTTATCATGTTTATTTACATTAATTATTTCTTTAAATTAATTTAAAACATCCTTCCGATTGGCCAATGTGTTTGTAAAACTTACCTGAGTTGTAGTCCTAGGATGAAATATAAACTCTTTTGACATCAGACTCACTAAGAAACGATACCTATTGAACATAACACCTGTAAAACAAGAAAATCATTGGGGTTTTTTTTCAAATTTTATAATCTGTGGTTGAAGAATTCCAGACTCTACCAGAGGTAATGATAACACACGTCGCTGACCAAATAAGAGCAATGATTCAACAATCGGAAATAACTTTAGAACAGCTGTACAAATGATGTATAACTTCTGTGGCTCCCTCCATTAAAGCTATGCTTTTTCATTGTCCAGGGAAAAGATTGCTATCTCTTTTGCAATCATTCCGAACTACTTTTTAGGAGTTCCCACACAGAACTGTCACAGAAGAAAGGCAAGTGCATGAAAACCTGATGTACATGGAGTTACAGAAACCCCAGAGCCAAGTCTGAAACTTTAGCGGATGCAGAAGATGTATGGCCAACTGAATCAATTACATAACATTATCAGGAGCAGATTCAAGAGACTGACCAGAAACTCCCTAATTAAAAAAAAAATAAATAACAATTTCCAGCCATCTGGAGATGACATAACTATAAAATTTCATGCCTCAGCCTAACTGTGGTGGGGCTGAGGTGGTTTAGACCCTTTGTCTGTAAAAGCCCCTCCCTAGGCCTCCTCTATTTCCAATTCTTGGATCTACCACTGATCATGGACATGCATAAAGGGAAGAAGTGGAAGTAGCAGTCAAAAGAATACAATAACAAGAGGTATTGCATCCAAAACTCAACCCAAAGAGGGATAATTTCATACTCATACAAATGCTCAGATGAATATTACTGGGCAATTTATTCCTCACCTTTACTGAGAGATTTAAGGTTGGAAAATGTCAATGCTATCATAGCCGCCTGCTTCATCATTGGGGTTAACTGGTTCCTGTAGCTACTCAAGAGGATGTGGGTCGTTGCTATGGTCATGACCTCCTCTTTTGTCATGGCAACAGTAGGTGGAGCTTCACCAGGAGCAATCCATGTCGAAGCACTGTTGACGTACACTCTGTTGTCCTTCATAAGCGATGCAGCAGTGTGGTGTACTGCAAGACTAGACTTCACCACTGACAGCAGACTATCACTGACTAAATAACCAATCAAAATGTAGTATTCAAATTATAAAATTGATATATCTGACCAAGAGATTTTATGGAAGATTAGGTTCAGGGGCGGATTTAGGGGGGGGCCGGCCCGGCCCCCCCTTTTGGGAGGTAAAAAAAGAAAAAAAAAGAAAAAAAAAGAGAGAAAAAGGAAAAAATGATGGCCAAGAATGCCTCAAATGTTATGTTCGGGCGTCTAGAACACAAAAATTTCGCGGGGCATGCCCCCGGACCCCCTACGACAGTGTTGTCTCAATCGGCCCAACTTTCGGGCCCCCTTCCGGCCCCCCCTTTTGGACATTTCTGGATCCGCCCCTGAGGTTCTATAAATTATTTTACAGAAAGCAGACCATGACTGACTACTGTAAGTAACCAATCAAAATGTAGTAAGTAGTAGTATTCCAATTAGTTCAAAACAAACCATCTAAAGATTTATTATACATAAAAGTATTATATCTGACCTATATTATTAAAGAAGTTTAGGTTTTGTTAATATTTATATTTATTATAATTAAGCATCCAAAACTCAACCCAAAGAGGGATAATTTCATACTCATACAAATGCTCAGATGAATATTACTGGGCAATTTATTCCTCACCTTTACTGAGAGATTTAAGGTTGGAAAATGTCAATGCTATCATAGCCGCCTGCTTCATCATTGGGGTTAACTGGTTCCTGTAGCTACTCAAGAGGATGTGGGTCGTTGCTATGGTCATGACCTCCTCTTTTGTCATGGCAACAGTAGGTGGAGCTTCACCAGGAGCAATCCATGTTGAAGCGCTGTTGACGTACACTCTGTTGTCCTTCATAAGCGATGCAGCAGTGTGGTGTACTGCAAGACTAGACTTCACCACTGACAGCAGACTATCACTGACTAAATAACCAATCAAAATGTAGTATTCAAATTATAAAATTGATATATCTGACCAAGAGATTTTATGGAAGATTAGGTTCTATAAATTATTTTACAGAAAGCAGACCATGACTGACTACTGTAAGTAACCAATCAAAATGTAGTAAGTAGTAGTATTCCAATTAGTTGAAAACTAACCATCTAAAGATTTTTTATACATAAAAGTATTATATCTGACCTATATTATTAAAGAAGTTTAGGTTTTGTTAATATTTTTTTCAAATAAAGACACAATTAATAAATATTCCACCAATCAGCAGCAGGCTGCACCTTCCAATCAGTATTTCCCTGTTTGACCTTTCTGCAGATATTATTCTCCTGATGACGATTGAAGCAACTCAATCGAAAAAAGACATTCTCAACAAAATACAACTTTTCAGAACTATCTATGTAGTGTACCGCAATCATTTAATAAATGTGCAATTGATAAAATTAAAAACAAAGAGTATATTTACCTGGCCATTTAATATTTCCCCCAAAGTTTATAACAATATCTTTCAGCCATTCCACCCTCTTGCACAAATAATCCAGATGAATACCTCTTGGTGACTGGATGAGAAGGCTAGCAATGAGTACCCATGGCGACACAACCAAACTCTTCTGCTGTTCTAGTAGTACAGTGTAAGCCAGTTCAAAGATGAACTGCTGGTCTGGCTTGGTCAGTGAAAATAAGAACCTGCAAATGGATAATAATTTGTACACAATACTATAGATTGATACTGCTGTACCACATTGAAAACCCTGGTTTGTCAGACCACCAAAGTTAAGCATTGTTGGACTTGGTTAGGCGAGTCGAATGGCCGAGTGGTTAAGGCAGGGGCGCCAAAAGTTACAGCCGTAATATCGGCACTGTCTTGAAGGTCACCCTCGCCTATAGTTCTGGATGTAAAACAAGTCCATAGGCCCAGTGTATACAATTGGGAGAAGTAGTTAGAATGAGCAGTCCACATCCACCTCAAGCTGAAGCCTTTCAAATATGAAGTTGGTCCTCAATCTGCCATAGAAACAATCGCTGCTGTAGGCTTGAGCGAGTTGAATGGTCGAGCATTTAAGTAGGACCAGACACTTCACATGTACTTTAAAAAAACAAGAACATCCTTTGGGAAGAGTAGGGCTAAGCCCAGTGAATTAGCTCAACTGTCCTCTATCTATTATTGTTAACAAGAAAAAAAGGAGCACCTACAAGCAGCAATTGGATGGTCCGACCCTTGTTGGGTGAATTTATGCCTGTAAATTCAGCCAAGTGAACCTGTGAGGTTATTCTTCACGTTTATCTAAGATGGATGGATGGATAGCTTAGATATTTGTAGATACTGTACTGATGTATATGGATAGATTAATAGCAAAAAAAACATAATGGCTTGTAGAGAAACTTAGGAAATTAGTGTTGGGTCCCTAAGGATCTACAAGATAGCTGCAGTGTAGCACCACGCCTGCTGGTGAATTAGGCTGAAAATCCACTAGTGGTTTCCACAAGAAATACTATAGTTTTTAATGTGCATATGGGCCACTTAGAACACAGGAGAAATGGCTTAAACGTGTCTTCTGAAAGATAATGAGTTATGAACGATATTTCTAATACATTTTACCTTGGTGACAAACTATAAGCAGCCCTCTCCACATGTCCTTCGCAAAGAGTTCGAATTGAGATTGGATCTCCAAAGTTAATGTAGATGCTTCCGTAGTCATCTTCAAAAATGCTGCGAGCTTTAATCAGGCCCTAAACAAAAAAAATACTGATGCACTGTCAAGAATTTAATTAATATATAATTATTATTAAGAGTTATAATTTTTCATATGTATGTTATTATCTATCTATCTACAGTACCTACATATATCTATCTATCTATCTATCTATCTATCTATCTATCTATCTATCTATCTATCTATCTATCTATCTATCTTCCGATAAGTACAGGCCTCTGTGATGTGAGGGTCATCGTACTTGTAGAAGCATGGACTAGTTCGTACATTAACTTTCTTCTCCCCTAAGGGTCCCTTCGTGTCTGAGCTACCCGTTAAACCAGTACCAGCTACCATCATCTGTCCACAGCAGAGGCTGTATGTACCAGCACACTGGGGTAACCCCCTACTCATCTCCAAAGATGTACTGAGTTCTTTATAGTGCACATGAGCCTACGATTTATAGTCCTTATCCGAGAAGACTTGTTCCACCACCAGAACCATAGGCGAGTGTGCTGTTCGAACCAGCGCCGATGTTTATGACTGTAGGTTGCAGCGCCTCTGCTTTAACCACCCGGCCATTAGGTAATATATAGCGATTAAATCTGAGTAAAACCCTTCATTCAATTTAAACATTCTACTTTCCATTATAAAATAGTTTAAATATGTCAAAATTTCATTGAAATTTTGAGACACATCTTTTGAAATAGTTCTTTGCCAATTTACAGTTGCAAAAATTATTAAATTGTCTGGCAAAAATAAAGGAATACCATGTATGTATCTAATAATTGATGACCAAACTGTTCTCACATTCAAAATTCCATTCACATATCCTGTTTTCTGTTCAGATTTACTAATAAAGCTAAAAATAGACTGAGTTTATAAAGTATCGACTAGCTCTCATTGAGTAACTTTCTTTCATCAATATATGAGAATCCCCTTCCATTTCTTTACTTAAGGCCAGACTTAAAACTCATCCATCTAATTGTCGTTTTGTCTCTTCTCCATCTTATTTGTTTCTTTTATTCAACTTCTATTGGACATTTGTTGAGAGACATAGTAATATGCGCTATGCAAGTCTACAGCCAATACTTGCTGTAGCTGTAGTGTTAATTGTGAATAAAAAAAACCAAACAAAATATATGTGGGAATGAGAGGACTTGTCTCACCGATGTGGATTCCTTTGGTTTCGGTATTCCCAACATCTCCCTGGCATACAGGAACTCCTCAAGGGTCCTCTCATAGCTTACTCCAATGGGAATGAGGCTAACGTCAGCTACCTTGCACTTTAGGAACGGCTCCAACACAACAGATAACAAGCCTTCAGCAAAAAATATATAAATATTCATTATCTATTGAAAGTGTAACTATGGCGATAAATTCTAAAAATTATAAAAATATAATACCTGTACTCTGGTTGTTTTTATATCATCATCATAATATTCAAAAACACTAAGGTAACTCTCACCTAACTTTGGCGGAAGGGACTTCCCTGTACGACTCCTTGTTCCCTCCAAGAAGAATTCCACTGGTGCTTCACCGTTCACTATCAACTTCTGCACGTACTCTGTGAACACAGCCCAGTACAGCTTGTCCGAACCGAAACTACGACGGATGTAGAAAGCACCAGCCCAGCGTAGAATTTGATTCACAAATTTCATTGCCATGAAATCTAGAGAGAAAATTATAAATGAAAGCAATACAATTATATAATACGAATGATAAATAGAATAAGCTTTAAGAACCATATGTTGGTGTACAGTATTAAGTAAGCGCATTGTCTAATAACATTCTTGACCCCAAGGGTTATGTCAGGCGAGTCGAGTGGCTAAGCAGTAAGGCAGAGGCGCCGCTAACTACAGCCTTAACATCGGCGTTGGTTTCAGCCGCTCCTCGCCCATGGTTTGGTTGGTAGAACCAAGTCTTCTCAGAGAAGGACTTAAGATGGAGGCGCCGCCGCCTAGTGTATACGTCTGGCTCGTGTGCATTTTAAAGAACCCATTGCATCTTTCGGAAGAGTAGGGGGTTACCCCGATGTTATGGTTCATTTCAGCCCCTGCCGTTGTGGAATGATATGAACATGTACAGTAGCTACTATAAGGGCCTCTTTATGGCTGCTAGGTAGTCACAGAACACGTCCCTACGCAATTCAGCAAAGTGATGCTGCAAGTTATAGGTAATTTACCTTTACCTTTGTGTCTACCTGGTCAACAGAAGCTATATTCTCGTTTGTCCAGCAAAAAGGCTGTTTGGACCAGCACACCATGGTATAACCTACTAGTCTCTAATGATGTACAGTACTGGCTTTCTTAAAGTGTTCCCCAGCCCTTTTATGTACACTGGACCTACAATTTATATTTTAGTTGTTAATATCCAAGATGACTTTTTCTGCCACTACAGCAATGGCGAACGTGCTGCTCGAAGCAACTCTGATATGATATTGCACTCTGTAGGTTTATTATTTATTTTATAGGTGTTATGTATGATAATGCCATGTATTTCTTGTTTATTTGCTTTAGGACTTTTTTCATTCTTTTAGTTTCTAAGATAGCTTAATCGAAGTAAAAAAAAAACCTTGAATCTCAATTATATGCCAGGATTTTGGTGGGTGTCAGTGTGGGTATTTGTGTGGGTTTACACTTATGAATGCTCTCACCTGCACCAGCTGCTATTCTTGGTAATGGAAGGTTATAGTGATAAAGGATATACGACATTAATAAGAAATCATTATAGCTTCTATGCGATGGTAGCAATACCACAGGAGTTTCTTTCATAGTTTTCCGTAACTGAAAAAAAATAATAAAAAGAACACTTGATATTTCTATTGCCTGTTTTCATTGGAGAAATTTTTAACAGTGCAAATATGATTGCTCATTGACAACAACCAATTTGTCACAAAAATAATGTTATCATACTTAAAAAGTGCATACTTGTTGGGACATAAGAAAATTATTTCAATAAAACAAACCAAAAACCTATATTAATACTTTAACAAGCTTAATTTTCATTCTCTATGTTTAACCCTAAAAACTAATCATCTTCCCTAAAATAAGTCTGGCTGATTGAGGAGCTCATCCAGCTTTTGTTTAGCTAAATAGTGAGTTTTTGATTGGCATGACAATGGTAGGACCTAGAATGTAGTGATGTCACTAAGAAGTCATCTAAGAAGAACATTGAGTTATCGTCTGAATTCTAGTAATCAATTTGCACGTTGTGCAAGAACAGTCACAGATGAGTGAATCCGTTTTAGAGTGACGTCGTTACGAAAGCGATCATCCCTATAATTTTTCTTGCTACTACAGCCAATCTCCCACCAGCAGCTGGAAAAAAACACGAAATGGGGTTGCAAGTCACGATGCCAGCGCCCCAATAGAGGGATGTTTGTTTACAGGCGGTCATATGACCTACGGTAGTTGTACCATAGAAAAAATTACAGTGCAATCAGTAAAATGTAATGTTATGGTTTAGAAAACAACCACCCACTGTTAACGCAAGAAATAATTGGCAAGGAAAAGCAATACGATTGTTCAAAATAGTGTTTACTTATTCCAGCGTTCTTGCATATGCTTTGAAATATTTGTGATCCTTCATAAAACTTAGCTAGCCTAGAAATTGCAGCGTAGTCTGCAGGTAGAAAACACTTGTGCATACCTAAACAGGCCGTAAAAAGCAGGGGCCTAGGCCCAAAATTTGTCGAAAAATCTCAAATTCCCTTGGACGAAAAGCCACACAAAATTTTTGTGGTGAATTTCCGGACATCATCAATTGACTTAGAGTAGCATTACGTACAAAAGAACAAATACAGAAATTATGATCTTTACAGCCACCATAGCAATCTCTGCTGTGCCAGTTCATTGTTTACATCCAACACCCAAGTTAGCTCATGTAACGCCCATCGCCAAATCCCTCTATTGTTTAACGTCATAACCAGCACAAGGCAGAAAAAAGTATAACCAGTATTGTACAGTACATTTTTAAAATGTAAATTTACTGTATAATACACTTTTTTATAGAACTATAACAAGTCACATTTAAAATATATTTAAACAGTTTTTACCTTCTCAATACCAGCTCTGTTTACATAAATGTGTTGATATAAATTTCTGTAAAACTTAGGAAACAAAAACCCTAGCACACGGATATTGGACATCTTGAAGTTATGTGCCATCTCCTGCAAAATGCTTTCTGCTTCTTTCGCCAGCTCTTCCCCTGTCTCTTATACCCATCTAGATGTGTATAAGAGACAGGGGTTATGTCAGGCGAGTCGAGTGGCTAAGCAGTAAGGCAGAGGCGCCGCTAACTACAGCCTTAACATCGGCGTTGGTTTCAGCCGCTCCTCGCCCATGGTTTGGTTGGTAGAACCAAGTCTTCTCAGAGAAGGACTTAATGTCCCTATTTAAAAACTACGCTAAAAACCTAGTCTCTATTAGCTGTGAGGGTACTCGCCGGTCCGCAATCTAATTGCCGGCCCCGAACACTTCTCCCCACAGAAAAAAAACTAACTAATCAAAAATCAGAGCCGCTAGTAACGCAATACAAAGTACGTGCGAAAACACAATACTTATGCCTATTACTAGCTCTCAAAAAACTATTATAGTACTTTTGCACTAATAATGACAAGCAATGCCTACGAGCCTTTTGCTCGCAGCGCCAATGTAGTATTTATCCTACATAGGCACTAAAAAAACAAGCAATGTCTACAAGCCTTTTGCTCGCAGCGCCAATGTAGTATTTATCCTACATAGGCACTAAAAAAACAAGCAATGTCTACAAGCCTTTTGCTCGCAGCGCCAATGTAGTATTTAATAATATAACTAATTAAACTACACCGACGACAAGCCTTTTGCTCGCAGCGCCAATGTAGTAATTATCGCCTATATATACTGTGATATAAAAGGTACCGAGTGGAGCTTACCTTTATCCAATAGGATGTATTCCTAGGGCGACAATTAATACTCCAATATATAAACACAATATAGTACACACCGTATATAGCTCGGTATATACCTTGTATAGCAGACCCGGACACCAGATACACCTAAACGAATCCTGTAGTAAGGTAAACGATGCTCTCAGCATAAGGTCTAGTGTACGAGTGACTATATCTCACCAGGTACCCCTGGTCGGCTGTGCAGCACACCCGGCTGTGGGTTATGCAGATGAGCTGACCTTGAGGTCATGTCCTCCTGCGTAGATCGGGGATACGAACGTACGGGGGTCGTCACTACACTACCTAGGCCCTAGAAGAGCTAGGCCTAGCCTAGGCCCTAGGCAGGGCTAAATATGCGTTAATTGACAGGTAAATAATAGATTATATCAATGCAATGTTTGCTATTTTCATTATTAATGCAAAACTCTGCATTCTACCTGGTACAAGTTTAGGCCTCTGGCCAGGTTTAGTTCAGCAGACAGAGGCTAGGGCGTCTCGTGGACTGCTGTGGCCTGATGATGATCTGAGTTGCTTGCAGCTCCTTTTTATGTCGAATCTTCAATCTAGGGGTTACGTTACGCTAGCTACCTGCAGGGCTCAGCAGGTATTGTATGCCAAAACAGGCTGCGGTCATGTTCGATCTCCATAACCGCGCTACGTCTGTTTGGAGTCTACTATTTCATTTCGAGTAGCCTAGGCCGTGGTACAAATGTATGAGGCGCCAAGTGTAAATTTATTATTTAACACAATTATTTATAATAATTCATTATTTAACATATAATTGACTAGATCACCCATTATTTATATATAGTGCATTTACGTCAAATAATTGCGTTAACGTTTCATTATTTATATATAATTAGTTTACTGATTACATTATATATAAATAATGAAAGGCTAACCAAACATTATTTATATATAATAAGGTTACTGGTTTCATTATATATAAAGGAAGGGGAAACACATCATTATATATAAATAATGAAAAATAACTTACAATTATTTATATATAATAAGTTCACTGATTCCACTATATATAAATAATGAAAAGGTAACAAATCATTATATATAAATAATGAAAAGTAACTTACAATTATTTATATATAATAAGTTCACTGATTTCATTATATATAAATAACGAATTGACTTCAAAGTCATTATTTATAAATAACTGCTTTTACATTTCTTTATAAATAAATAATAGCTGTCGCAAAACCATAATGCTTGGATTTCAAACTCATTACAGTATATGTAATGCACACGTGTTACGTGTCAAGGTCATTATATCTAAATAATGGTTTTTACTTCCAATTATATATAGGCCTAAATAACCGTTGAAATCGAGTGCCATTATACCTAAATAATGACATCGTAGGAAGCATGGTTTATATATAATTCGTTCAATGACACTAATTTAAAACATTTTGCGTTCTGTTAGGACAAATGCTCGTTTGGATAGCCTCATGATGCTTGAAATACATCGCGATAGGGGAATCAGCCTCGACCTTGACATCGTGGTTGACAGATTTCGTGCAAAATTTCCATAATGTAGAATTCCACTTTAAAAAAAAAGAGGATTTGTAAGGAAATTAGATGGTTGCATTGCAAACTCTTTGTTTCTTATTTTATTCAAAATGTTTTGGTTTTTGAAGCTGATTTCGACATTAGAAAACATAGCCTACATGAAGTCATATTATAGTAGCTCGATGCCTATCAAATAAGTAATAAAAATTCGCCATAATTCGTCAAATATCCGTGGCTGCCTGGAACCCCACCGCAGTGACATAAGCAAGAATTTAGTCTAATGAAACTTGTTTATCACCTTGATACTTTCCGACGAAAATATCACCGAAAAAATAGATAAAACGACAGTTGAATGACCAACAAAGACAACTGAAGACAATAGGTTGTCATTAGAAGTTATTTAGTATAACTTTATTCGGAAAATTAATCCTAAAATCGAGTTGCCGTCCCCGGCGTTGTCAGTGACGTCGTATGATTTGTGTGCGATTTTTACCAATTAACCCCTAAGTAAAAAATAGTTGAGCCATGTAGTACCTTGTAAATCAATCCAGAAGCCTGGTAGTTTGTTGATTGTTTATTGGTAGCGTCCTCGCTGCCAAAAATAGTTTTTTGGCAGTTGCGCCCCCGGTGACATCGTGAGGGCATGGTGAAGGCTGGTTACAATTTGGTATTTTCATTCATCTGGCCATGTAAGTCAGTGGCGTATCTAGATGTCTTGAAATGGGAGGGGGCGCGAAGTTGAAGTGGGGGGGGGGGCTCGATGGTTGAGGGGCGCTAATTCTCAATCGCAAAATAAGGTGATTTTAGGTGATGTTTAACTACTTGACTGTGATTTGAAACCAGTGTCAGTATAATAGGTAAGCATGTGGTTAACTTAAGCAAGAATTTAGTCCAATGAAACTGTTTATAATCTTGATATAACAGTGCCATTCTCCAACTTTATCTCATGCAGCCACACACATGACGGGACTCATGTAATTTTCCTAGTTTTTATGTATGACATTGCCATTTTCCGGCATCAAAATTCCCCAATTTTTAACATTTTCTCACCTCCATGATGGGGATAGGCCTTTGTGGATATAGTAATTTTGGGGTTTTTTATGTATTTGTCATTTTCTTGCATCTAAAAGTCTCTAATTCTTAAAATTGTTTTACCTCAGCCTCAACCATGGTAGGCTGAGATAGATGGATTAAAATTTTCATAAATTTTAAGTAACCGAGTGTTGTTTGGGGCATCTATAAAGTCTCAAATTCTTGCAATTGACTCATCTGCGCCCCAAAACCATGGTGGGGCTCAGGTGGATATCGTAAATTTTGTACTATTCAAGTGCTTTTTTGTGCATCTAACGAGTCTCAACTTCTCAAAATGTTCTCACATGAGCCGCAACCATAGTGGGGCTCAGTTGAATATGGTAGTTTTTAGAATAGTAAGTACTTAAATTCCATTTTCGGGTGCCTAATTAATTAATGGGGGGGGGGGGTTTACTCAATTTGTCAAAAACATTATTATTTATTAGGTAATGTAAGTTCCATTTTGGGGCATCCAGTGGTATAAAATACTGAAATTTTTGCGTCACCGCCAACCACGATGGTACTGACGTGATGTGGACTCTCATTACATCAGCACCCCCTTCTTTAAAATATGGATACGCCACTTTGCTGAAAACTATAGTTAAGATAAATATATTTCCATTCGTTTTGTTGTTCATGTAAATGTCTGATAGGTTATTACTTTAAAACAATGCTAAAAACACAGTGTCAATACGAACATTTACACATACACATGTAAGACTGAGCTGTTATACACATCTAGATGTGTATAAGAGACAGCATGTCCTCCTGCGTAGATCGGGGATACGAACGTACGGGGGTCGTCACTACACTACCTAGGCCCTAGAAGAGCTAGGCCTAGCCTAGGCCCTAGGCAGGGCTAAATATGCGTTAATTGACAGGTAAATAATAGATTATATCAATGCAATGTTTGCTATTTTCATTATTAATGCAAAACTCTGCATTCTACCTGGTACAAGTTTAGGCCTCTGGCCAGGTTTAGTTCAGCAGACAGAGGCTAGGGCTGTCTCTTATACACATCTAGATGTGTATAAGAGACAGCTTGTTGGCATTTTGCAGCCCTGCCTGTCTCTTATACACATCTAGATGTGTATAAGAGGACTGCACTGTCCATACCTACGCCACTGGACCTAAGTATTATTAGTGGTTACATAATGTTTGCTATGCACTATATCATGCGCTATAGAAGTGGAAGACCATAATGTATTGGAAATATACCTCTCTCTCGCTGGTAGGGCCTACAGTACAATCAGTTTAAAAGTGTACTGTATAGGATAGTGGGGATTTAAACATTTTCCTAATGGTAATGTTCAAAATAAGTGTCAAGGAAAGTAAGTATGATTGTTGGAAAAAAATGGTTAACATTTTATTTTGAATTCTCACCCTGACCTTCGCTTGGGCGCAGTGGGCGAAGGTCTGGATCCGCGTCTAGTTAGCATGAATTTTGTAAGCCAGGACCCATAGTATTCTGTTACGTTTCTCCACAGAGTGGGGTTCGTCCGAACCCCCTGAACCCCCTCCCCACCCCTGGATCCGCCACTGTAATGTGCTAATAGTTAATATAGCTTTTAACGATGCGAAGCGAAGACGAAGTCCCCAATTTGGTGATTAAATCGGCAATGCCCTGAGAAAACTTCAAGCAACAAATTGAAATGCATAAAAAAGAAAGTGTATGTTTTACTAGAGTGCACGAGAAGCACACACACAAGACGAGTAACCATTATCTTTGTTCACGATAAACTAAGGGGGGTGGCTAGCCACCCTATTCACTACCACCCCCCCCCCCCTACTCTAGATCAGCCACTGATTGGGGTTTTGTATTTAAAAAAAACCAAACTATATTTGTAATTGAATTATATAATTTTGTAATAATTGTATTTGTAGATTTACGATTTAGGCCTATATTTGTAAATGGGAGCAACTTTAATTGTGTAATTGTTAATCACCATAGGAATTTAAATTATTTTTACGTATGTAGGTGTGTCAGAAGGTGCACAAATTAATGGTGTAGTAGTGTGAGACAGGGGCGGTTTTGCCACTATTTTAAAAATGTCAATGCATATTAATGTTATAAGGCTACTCATTTATCTATTCTGGAACTGTTGTGTGCCCCCTCCCCCTTTGAAAAATTTTGGATCCGCCCCTGTAACAAGTATCAACAGTACAGTAATAATGACATCATACCAATTTTCTTCTGAAGTTCAAAACCCACTGTTTTTGTTTTTTAACTTGTGGAAAGGATAATATTGACTAAGTTAGTATAATTTAAGATATATCATTATTTTTATGAATGTGGGTATGTTTGTTTGTTTATTTATTTATTTACTCTAAGATAAAGGAAATTCCTATTCCCAATAGAATTCAATAGAGATGGCAGGCTATAAAGGAAATTCCTATTCCCAATAGGATTCACTTACCATATACATTCAGAACAAATAGAACTTTATTATTTGTTAACCTAAATATCCATTAAATAAGACTTGCTATACATAAGACTATAGGCGTCTTTCCCGTCTTCCCCGGAACCGACTGGGGCTTTCCCCTGCCTCCCAGCAGGCAAAGCTTGAGCAAATTGTTAGCTCAAAAATAGAAATAATAGAAATTTTTAAGTAATTCGTATATAACTCGCACATGGTGTTATTCGCACAAGTGGATCTTCTTCCGCTCGAACTAGCATCCGCTCGAAAAAAAATCCTCTCGAATTCGCTCGAATTGGCCTTCGCTCGAAGTGGCATCCGCTCGAATTGACTGGTTCCCAGGCTGGGACATGAAAGGTTGTTGTTTGTTGTTATTTCGCAATTCGCGACGTCATCAACGAGTACAATACATTCAATCCCGTAACATGATTTGTCTATTTTTTTCTAATTTGCATAATGAATTTTTCCAACAATTTTGTCTATTTAAAAAAAAGTGTGTGAGTTATGGAGATGGTAACAATCATAAATCCATTATAAATTTAATTATACATTTTTAGACAAAAAAATAAACCCTCTTGGCCCACGGCCCATTTTTTTTGACACCATCACCATGTGTAATATACAGTATACATTGTATTGTATACACCTACAGTGTATATATACGAAGAATTTTTTATAGTAAAGTTAGAGTTGACTAACTGGTACTTGGTGTGGTACTAGGTTTATCGCATTTATGGCTTAAGGACCGCGGTTTACCTCCCTCCGTTTAGTCATGCTGGATCAGGAGTAGTAAACTCAGCGATCATGGGTTCGATTCCCACACGGGGCAAGTTTTTTTTTTTATCTTTTTATATATTTTTGAAGGTCGTGGGTTCGACTCCCACACAAGCCTGTTTTTTTATTTTTTTATTTTTTTAAGGCAGTTTAGTTGATGGTGGATAATGATAGCAAACCTGGAGGTTGTGTGCTCGATTCCCACACGAACATTTTTTTTTTTTTTTTTTTTTTAAGGTTGAAGGTGGATAATGAATAGCAAACCTGGTGGCTGTGTGTTCAATTCCCACACGAACCATTTTTTTTAAGGCAGTTTAGTTGATGGTGGATAATGAATAGCAAACCTGGAGGTTGTGTGTTCGATTCCCACACGAGCCATATTTTTTTTTTTTTTTCCGGGCCTAATTCCTAGACAGGATTGTTCATTCAATTCATATTGAAATTAGTGTTTTGATGATGATTTTTTCTTTCATTCAATGGGAGTTCATTTATTTTATATGAGAAGAATCTATGAATATTCAACTTTCCGTTTAATGGATGCGCCACTGATTATAGCTTTGGCGTTGGAACATGCCTGAAGTCCGTTTTGGTATACCAAATATACCTCGGCTCAGGGCACACGCAGGCTTCACGCAGAGCCGTAGATAGAGAGAGTTTGGCCAACTCGGTTTCAATCACGTGACTTACACCGGCCATGTTGTCACCAAAACAAAACAACGCGATAGGGTAGGAAGTTAGCAGTTATTATAGATAATTAATGCTATATAATGTGAAATACCGTTATGTTGGGTTTGGGGTTGCTGCAATCGATCCAACAAAGAAACAAAAATGTATTAATTTCCTTAAATTCCAAAAAGGAGGAGGATTTGGGATTTTATTTTAACTTTGCATGGCGACCGAAAAATCTCGCTATCCACGTAAGTTATTAGATAGTAAATAGTAAATAGTAAATTATAAGGCATGTACCGCCCGCCCCACTTCGCGGTAATAATATATCCACCTACTACTACTACTAGGCCTAGACAGGCCTAAATTTCGGTACTTCTTCGGCCGAACACCTTAAGGTAGTACTTAAATCAGCTTAATTACGATGATAATAAAAAAAAAAATAATAATTTTCAAGCGGCAATGATTTATAAAAAGAGGCAATGTTGCACTTTGCTGTTAAATTATATACCGGTAACTAAATTTCCAGAAAGCTACATGAAGTATCAGTCAAAGGTAGCTTAAATTATAATTAAAAAGAAAAATTGAATCCTCCAATAAAAGCGAAAACCTGTCCAAGAAGTCCTGTGCTATGCAAACATGCCCAATTGTGCTTTACAAATCAATTCATTGTGCAACTAAAGATTTTAAAGATAAAAATATATTTTAAAGATATAGGCCTAATTGTATTATAATATATTGATTGTTTTAATACATATTTTAAATCAAAACGTTTAAATGTTTTACAAATTACAAATAAAAATTTCAATGAATAGGCCTAGTAAATAATGAATAATAAATAATAATAATAATAATAATAATAATAATAATAATAATAATAATAATAATAATAATAATAATAAATAATAATAATACAGTAATAATGATAATATTATAACTCACTAATATTATAAACAGAAAGTGTGGAGAATGCTGCTATTTTACTTACAAGGCCTAGCTTCTTGATTATGAATGATTAGGCATATGTTGTACAAAAATTTCTCTCAATGCAATAATTCTTCAACTTTGATTTATTGTTTAGATTACAATTTACAAATAGGCCTAGGCTATTTGTTGGTTTGAAGATGACCAGCATATTTTATTTCATCATATAAATTAAAGTTTACGAAGTCATAGGCCTAGAGGCCTAGGCCTAGATACAATTAGGAAACTTTCATGTTATTAATATTTTTATCATTCAATTACAGGCGAAATTAACATATTATCGCCGACGATTCACAAACCTACTCTGTCTGCACAACCAACCTTTCTCCTCTGCAGTTGGACTCTTAGGAGCCTCATGCTATATAGAGTAGGCTGCTAGCAACTAGGCCTAGGCTAGGTATAGGCCTAGATGATAGACTTTCAAAACAAAAAGATAATCTTAACGAAAAAAAAAATAAAGAATCGTCCTCACTTTATCTTCTCGAAATAATACAGCACGTCACTGATTAATTAATTCCAAAGTTAGGTAAATATGATTATACAGTATATGATATTTACAATGATATGTTAAAATCCCATAATTGAATTGTCCTCATGAACAGAATAATGAAAGAAAGTTTATGCAGCATCAATGTTTTATAAAATGTTCTGAAGCTATACGCGCGCACGCTGTTTGGTGACAACATGGCGCCCATGCGCCAAGTTGGCCAAACTCTCTCTATCTACGGCTCTGGCTTCACGGCCAAACACACGCCATCTAACGGCCACGTTATACGTTATAGTTGGTACCAGTGGTGGCGCCAGGACCTGCCCGACGGAGGGGCTAAAGGCCCCGACGGGGGAGTGGGGCTAGTGGAGCGAATCGAGTCTCACTTGGCTGGGGGCCAGGGGGCCGCCTAGGGCCACCGGTGGGGGTCCTGGAAGCCACGGATATATGATGAATTATGGCGAATTTTTATTAATTATTTGATAGGTATCGAGTTACTATAATATGACTTCATGTAGGCTATGCTTTCTAATGTTGAAATCAGCTTCCAAAACCAAAACATTTTGAATAACGCAAGAAACAAAGAGTATGCAATGTAACCATCTAATTTATTTTCAAATCCTCATTCTTAAAAGTGAAATTCTATATTTTGGAAATTTTTGCATGAAATCTGTCAACCACGCTGTCATGGTCGAGGTTGCTTCACCTATCACGATGTATTCTAACCATCATGAGGATATCTAAATGAGCATTTGTCATAACAGAACGCAAATTATTTTTAATTAGTCTCATTGAATTATTATTACTATTATTATTATTAATATTATTATTATTATTATTATTATTATTACTATTATTATTATTATTATTATTATTATTGTTATTGTTGTTGTTGTTGTGATAAAAAGTTAACACAAACAATATGGTGGCTAAACGAATATTACATGTAAGTATTTTTTTATTTGTTTGTTCCCACACAAAATGTATCGCCTTCCCCGACGGGGGGGAGGGGCAATGCTTCGCCGACGGCGATTTTTTTTCCCGTACGAAACATTTGCATGAAACTCCACTCAGGTTGTCTCGACTAACTCGACTCGAAAATCGCAATTCTGGAGGTCAAAAGGTCATCAACCAAAGATAAACGTCTACAAAACTTCTGAGATACAGGAGTTTTTTTTGGGGGGGGGGGGCTAGCAGGTAGGACCTAATTCAGCTTGGAACTAGGCCGTTCCACTAGGTCCATTATTTAGCCTCTTTTGCTCTAGCCTTGATAGATGTACATTTACCACTGGTACTACTATAGAAGGGGGTACTAGCTGTTGTTGTTGTTGTAATACATTTGATAACAAACATACACGAAGCTCACAGTTAGTTACAGACGTAGCCTGCATCAAAAATCGGTAAAATTTTATAGGCCTGCCGTAGGTAAATAAAGAACAGTACAGTAAAGGCAGCGTGACCACTCACAATTTTTGATATACCCAATGACTGGGTCGAGTACCCAAGATTCAGAAAAAATTGCCCAAAGTTACCCAAGCTTCCTGAAAATACATTAAAATTTGAAAAAAACCCCGTGTTTTCGCATGTATAGTTTCCCTTTTAGTTCAATTTATAAACCATATTGTTATTGTAATTGTTTGTGTTAATTATTAAAATTAATATTCATGAGATGATAATACAGATAGAAAAATACGCCCTTAGTCGGTCAGTGTTATCAGTAGATCAGTGATCAAGTTTTATTATGTAATGCATTAATTAGGTAAGATCAATGGCAACGCAAATCACAATCCTGAACCTATGTTTATAGCAATTAACAGTCAATTAACAATGTTATGTGCACTTCGTTGAGTTTTGCTTACTTGAATGGACTGACATATACGGTACTGTACTTTACTTCTTAATTCTTTCTCTATGACAAAAGTATTAAATTTTCTTAGTAAAAATAAAATACCCAAGGATTTGAACGGAATACCCAAGAACCCAAGACCAAGTCAAAATACCCAAGATCTTGGGTAAATACCCAAGCAGTGCTCACACTGAGTAAAGGTAATAGAATACTGGAGCGTCACGACATTGCAAAGTGCCTGCTCTTGTTCGTATATCAAACTCGAGTCCAATCAATCCGAGACGGCCCGAGTGGAGTTTCATGCAAATGTTTCGTACGGGGAAAAAAATCGCCGGGGGGGGGGGGGGCTATATCCCCAGCCCCCCCCCCCTCCCACTTTGGCGCCACCACTGGTTGGTACATTTATTCAGTTAAAAAATATAAAAATTGCATGACAATCCCGGGTGACAATCATCAGCCAAGCGTTTGATTTGGAACAAACCAAAAAGGAATACAAATGATTGTTGATGGTCAGCCGTCGGAAGAATTTTGCAAATGATCCGGCCAGCAGTTATAGCCTATAAATATAAAACCATCCCACGGATTTTATGAATTTTATTATTAATTTTGTGAATTTTATCATAAATTTATTACATTACATAGTCTACCTTTACTCCCTTCTTTCTGCCCTCTGTTTTTGACTACATATCCAGGTCTTCATTTTATAATCTCCTTACAGTTTAATGAAGGTCATTTTCACCTTTATCCACTTTTTAACATTTTAAAAGTTTTACTTGTAAATCGTAATTTATTTGATGAATTAGACAGATTGACAAGTGCTAATTTTTTTTTTTTTTTTTTTTTTTGGTAAGCATCACTATTGTTACAATCTGGCAACAAGGTGAATCCTCATCACCATGCTATTGGCTCACAAGGAATAGGCCTGGCTGTTGCCACGTTAATTGTGGATTTAAATGCCAAAGTTAACCAAACAATTGCAAATTTTGCATTTTACCCAAAACAGGTATTTTGAAACTGTCCGTCACTGGAAGATTCAATTTGAAAATATTTGGTATCATACGAAAGCTAAAGATTAGGCCTATCTATCGAATGATGTGTATGATGATACATTATGTGAATTGCGTTACCCCATAATTGACCAAAGACATAGGCCTATTTGTTATGACTTTTTGGGGAAAACTACAAGGTTAACAAACTTTTCGTCTGATACATTTTCAAAAACAGACCACATACAAAATAAAACACCTATAAACATTTCAGACATTAGTCATTTTGTATTCTTTTTGACGAATAATGCATGGGGCACGAATTCAGGGATTATGATTGGCAGGGGGAGGAGTTGTATGGTAATGTTCAATCAACTCCGCACCATGAAATAATAAATGCGTGTTACGGTACTGAATGATGGTACGTTCAATGAAAGAGACGAAAGCAGTTCTTTACGTTGGTGTCGTGCTGCAAAGCTTTTATTCTACATTCTATTTTACTGCACTACAACATACGTACAAGAAGCGACTGAACTCAGACTAGAGTTTAAATCCTTTTAGACCGAAGATGTTCTTCCTATATTATAAGTCCTAATCTATTAGTGATAATAGGATTTTTGCCTCTTATACCTTCTGGTATTGGAGTGTGTCTCCATGGTCTATAGAGTCACCTCATGTTTTTATGGTTTCTTTGGATCATTGAGAAGTTCTTTCTTTCTCTATGATTTAATAACTTGTTTACCGAAATACTTTTATCTGAGATGGATTTTCTTATCGAAAGCTTGGCTCCGTAGTGTCACTTATAGTGTGAGAATGTTTGTGTTCAATATACTATGGGTAAAGTTATAGATTGACCAATTGTATAGGGCCAGTATACCCAAGTTGACCAATAAGCTGTCAAGCCAAGTTGGGACATTTAACAGGTTTGGTATCAAATGAAAGGTATTGATAAACAAATTCCAATTGTTACTTAATATTATTGAACCCTAATACAACATTACACTGACAATCGCACAGATAGGCCTTTTGTCTATTGGACAGAATTATTTCTATTAGGCCTATCTATAAAAGAAAAATTTTCTCCAAAAATTACCAGGAAAATAGGCCTATTTATTACCAAAAAAACACCTTGTTTTTAGGACAACGAATTACTCCGCTCCATGTAAGCGTTAGACGATGCGTCGCCGTCTGCTGATTGTAGGTGGCGTGACGTTGCATTCTCATAGAATCGCGTCGGTCGACGACCGTCGGGCGCATTGAGTGCACTTCATAAGACAGGCCTGTCGGACGATGGTGGGCTGACATCGTGACGAAACGCACTCGACGAACTTTCAAAGACGATAATCGGCTAATTCCTCCAATCATACAGCCAGAAAAGAGAGATCATTATGGTATTAAGATACAGCCATTAAATTAGTGGGCCTACATCTTAAATCAATTTTATACAAACTAGAATTTGTCTGAAACGACAAATGGATATACCTATAATCAACTATAAAGCTCCCCAACTTAAACCCTCACCACCCATTTACAGAGTCTAAATAGATGAAACTGCTTAAAAAAAGATGTTTTTATTCTTAGCGATAACTCTGATGCGCGAGTAGATATTGTCCCAATCAATAAAGATTCCATGCAGATGGCGTGAGGTAGAGTTTCCTGCCGGAACCGTGAATTCTTGTCGCCCGTGCATTACTCGATAGTTATCAAAGCAAACTGCCTCACCTGGAAAACAAAAGAGAATGTTATACGGTAATTCATGTTCTTTTTTCAAAATAACCACGTACAATAATATTAATGGAATAGGCTACACGTCAAATAGAGAATAATAATAATTACCGGTAGTAGTAATTACCAAGTCAATCGGTACTTAATCATTTTACATTCATTCCGCGACTCATGAGCACTAACACAATAACAACTCCCTGGTTAGAGTGACATAACATACATTTGTTATTTTGTTAAATGTTAGGCCCTACTGAGTCAGTTAGTGCCTTTTCTTCATGTTACTAAGCGCTAATTGTTATCCCTGGTCGTGGGTCCACATACTTAAGCATTGATACCGTCCTTAGAGAATAGCAGGCAACTTGCCCCACCAGGTACCCATTTATACGTGAAGAGATATTACCTTGCCCCAGGGACGCAAGAGATGGCACAGTGAGGGATTAAAACCCTGACCTCTTGTTTCAGAGGCCAAACCACTCCCGCTGTGCCAACACCCGTTCCAAAACGTGTAGTTAACAAAGTTCTCATCACTACTTTTTCACTCAATAGCTTGGGCTTTTGTGGGTCCCAGTAAAAGTGTGCTACTGGAAAAAATGTCCTAATTATATCCTCACTACTCACCTGGTTGTATTTTGAACGAAACGAAATTTTCTTTGTTGTTCAATGCTGAATGAAAGACCTTCATGGCTTTATATACCGACTTAATATCATCGACACTTACGCCGATCCTGATTCCACGAGCTTGTTGGTTGAAGGTTATTTTCTTAATCTCCCGTTTGGATCCAGGCTGCAAGAACATTAAAAACATTGTTCTATTAAAATAATTGAACCGACGATCGATTAAGACATATTTGACCCTCGACTCCGGGGTTCAATTCAATTTAAGTGAAATAATAACTTTCTTATTTGAGCAATTTCAAAATTTCTGATAAATTCTTAATAGGCCCATGGGCCAATATTTAACGGGATGTAGAATAATCCGTTAAGACCACCCATCATCGGTAAATAGAGCTTTTTACAATGCTAAATACTATTATTGTTGCAGATCCAACAAAACAACATTAACAATGTTAAAGGAAACGTGCGGCCCCGAGCGTAATGTACGTTTGTGGGACAACGGCATACGCCCCGCCAAGTTAACAACACGTTCTGATTTGTCAATTGTCTGATAAAACACCCCCATGTCCATTCACAAGTTCATGAGTAAATATACCAGGATTATTATAGGGTTTTGTTTTTTCCAACCATCCAATAATTGGTGAATCGCTTCAATGCTATGTTCCAGACATCTAGGTGCGAAAAAACAATGATTTCTCACCTCACACCCCAACTTGGCATCACGGCCAAGCATTTCTAGACAAATATTTCAAACGCCACCTCACCCCAATTACCCGCTTGGTGCTTCGCATGGCCCCTACCAAAATTTTGCTCTGGATTGAAATCAAACCACTAAACAATTTGATAAGCATTATACTTGAAACCATGGACCTATTAATTAACTTATTAATAGGTCCATGTTGAAACTATGAAAGTTCTGATTCTGGTGGGGAAACTCCAACCTTCTACGGACTTCAAAATTAGGAGTATAAATATCAAAAGGGATAAAAATAAAGTCATATGATAAGAAAGGTTGAAATCAAACTATACCTTATAATTGGCTTGGAATCTTTCAAGTAATATTCGGAGTGTGATAACTCGTCAACACCCTGATCTGCATATCCTATTGGTACTCTGGTCAAAATCTCAAACGTTTCCGGGTCATTTCTTTTCAAATCATAGGACACTTTAAAACTGTCCACGAACTCACTTACCCCGCCAAATTCACTCACTTTTATGGAATGAAATATCAGGGCCTAAGGAAAGTAAAATTATATAAGGGCATCAGAGTTTCTTGGCTTTCTCCTATTACTTGTTATCATTACACTAAGTTATAGGCCTACTCTGTATGCAGAATGGAAACTTATCAGATTTTTTAAACACTGCATACTAGTTCGAAAGTCCTTTTGTCCATACTCATTTTTCCCCCCTTTCTTCTCACCCCCCTCCCTCCCGGGGCACGTGTCTTAGCTGTTCTACACCCCTGTAGTTAAGCCGGGCCCCTTGTTTTGCTCTACAGATCGACTGCGCATGTGTGAAATTTTGTATAAGCCGACTGTACTTACTCCTGGTTCATACGCATAATAAGGAAGGTCAGTATGTAGGCACAGCCGAACTCCAGAGAATGCGAGATTACTAGGATTCGGGTTAGACTTGAGGGCCCAGTCAATTCTATACAGGTAAACATAATACGATAATTTGATAAGAATATTAAAAGATATATTTGTATTTGATGTTGAAATAAATAACAATTTAATACTGTTTTAGGGTTTATATTCGGCATCTAAACAGACCATACGTAGCCTATAGTGGCCGGACCAGCAGGTGATCAAGGGAGCCACATGATCCCCCTCCCATATTTCGTCAGAGAACACTGTTTTAAAAAAGCATATTTTTTACAATCTAAAGCTACATTTACACGATACAAATGAGCGCAGTGTTGAAGAATACGCGATGATATGTCGATGTCGTGTCGTCATCGTGTCTAGTGTAAATCTAACTTAAGAGTACGATTTCCGGACATCTGGGTGCAAATTGTTCTTTAGCGGAATCTGAACAGAAGGTTTCGGGTTCGAATTCTCTGTTATGACATATTCATTAAGGACTAGTGCTGTCCATTACGCATTTTTGAACGGTAAAGAGGAATCTGCTAGCACTAAAACTTTCCCCAACCAGGATTTGAACCCGGGACCTTAGCTGTATGTGCGGACCACTTAGCCAACTGGGCCATTGAGGCTTTAGTTGGAAATTCGAATCCGATTGGAGGAAATTTATTTCGCACTTTATGGTATGCCAATATAACAGAACAATATGCGAGGCACACACGTTAAACAGAGATCAATATGATATGCACTCTTCTTAAGACAAGATCTCGGAAGAGATATTATGTAATATAAGAGTGTTACACGTAAAGAGATAATAAATGTTCTTACCCGTAGCAAGTAGGTTTTGGATAAGCCACTCTTTCTGCCAACCGCATGCAATTTCTCTCTTCAAGTCCAATGTCATTTATTTTACACAGACCGTCCGTATGAAGACAAACCAGCCAGTTATACAGAACAGAATCATCATTCAATATGTCTACAAATGAAAATGTTTGAAGTTTGACTTCAGATCCCCAGTGCCTCAACTCCATCTCTTGAATGTGGTCTACCACTTGTGGAAACGTGTAATTCTTCAACCAGCTTATTGGATACTCACTGATGTGTCCATCTGACCAGTGGACAGTCATTGCCTGCCCAACAGAGTCGGTCAGTACATTCTCGGGCTCGACATCAATGTCGAGTGTATCCAGTAGAATTCTCCGTTGCATACTAGACTTATCATGGCACATAAGACACTGACAGTTATCTCTTAACCAGATGAAGGGATAACGGGAGCTACACTCTTTATTAAACTTAATGTCGATTACCCCAGATATTTTGTCAATGTGAAAAGTGTTTGAATGGTATTTAAATGGCTTGTACGTTTCATGGGACTTAAATCTTCGTGTAGTTAAAACGTTTTGGAATCGACTGTGACATGTTGACTGGAGATTTCCTGCACTAGACACAGCTGCAGATGCCGTCAGTAGAGATCTTAAATTAATACGTGACAGAGCTCGTAACATTGTCTGTGTATAAAAAAAAAGTCAATCAAATCTAAATGTACCATGAGATATCGATATAAACAGGGCTCGAACAAAGAACAGTGATGTAAACAGCGTATCGGGCATAGTCTATCAACGGAAAGTTCGATATTGATCCCCGCAGGAATTGAACCCGCGATCTTTCGCAGTAAAGACGAGTCCATACCAACAAGAGTAATACAGATACATTACGACCAAGGAAACCGATGTACGCCCTCACAAGTTGGGACGGAAGCGAACTAGAGCGTACTCTAAGGTTTGCAGCTTGTGTTTGTGTAGAATAAATGTTATTGTGTAGCACTGTGTTATATACTGTGTACTTAAATAATAAATAAT
Source organism: Anneissia japonica (assembly GCF_011630105.1). Classification (NCBI taxonomy): domain Eukaryota; kingdom Metazoa; phylum Echinodermata; class Crinoidea; order Comatulida; family Comatulidae; genus Anneissia; species Anneissia japonica. Next base: position 663,556 of record NW_022709509.1, on the reverse strand, counting down.
GATATGTTCGAATAAAATAATAATTATGTAAAAATCGCATCGATCATATCCTGTCAACTAAAAAGTTCTTTTAAAGTTCCAGTTGTTTAAATAAGTGCCTCTGATGGGAATTGACACCGCGATCTCTCGCTGACAAGGCGAGTGCCGTATCACTTGATCACAAAGGGTCAATGGTAATACCATAGATATAATCTAACCAAGGTCGTTCTTCAAGCAACCGATGTTCACGACGCCATTATAAAGTAGACCGAATTAGTGGACGGAAAAAGAGTGAACTCTAAAGGTCGCATCTGTTAAATTTGAGTATAGAATCAATGTTGCTGTGTAGCACTGTGTTATATACTATGTTAATCAAATATAAATACGGTAATTGTAGAAACAGTGCTCAATAGAAGCAACGATGTATAGATCGCATCGGAAATTTAGTATCAACGGAAATGTTTCTTAAATGATCAGTCTCAATTGTTTGAAGAACTTATCCTGACGGGAATTGAACCCACTAGGGGCGGATCCATCATTGTTTTGTTTTGTTTTTCTTCTTTTTTTTTTGCTCGGGGGTGGGCACAATAGGGAGTTTCCACCCATAGTGGAGCTTAGGTGAGCAAATATTTAGAATAGGCACCTGAAATGATACTCTCAGACGGTAAAAATGCTTTTTCAAACCATGTGCTCTTGACAAAAATTATTGGTTTCTTCCCTACAAGAGTTATGCTCCCCCCTCCTCTAGATACCCCTCCTTTCACAAACGTCGTAAACCCAATTGAGGACCTATAGTCTCTCTATGCATGTAGGCGCAAAGCTCTAAACTTAGAACCCACAGTACGAGAGAAGGTGTTTTGAGTAGTCTACCCCAGTGCCCGGATCAACAATGGTTCGTAGTGTATCATAATATTAAGGTTTAGATCTAATAAGAGACAATAATATAGAAAAATAGCACCGATTTTTAAACAGACATTTTCAAGCATGGCTAGTCTAGACACCTTGCCCACCTTTCGCCCACTTGCTGGATCCGCCACTGAAAATCATGGGTTCTTTCCGTTTTCCTCTTCTCACTATTGTTCAATCTCCCTCTTTTATATTTTTCGACGGGACTGATAGTGGGGGGCACGGGCCCTCGTGGCCCCCACTCTATCCGCCCCTGGATAGTGGGGTTATATCGCTGTCAAAGTGAGCGTTAAACTATTTGACAACCAAAGACTCTTCCATTCAAGCTAGGAACAAAATGGATGTTATAAACTTATCATCTATAGCACTTCAACGAAGAGTTCCTGAACAGTCCACTCGACCACGAAGACCTATCGTTTTTGTCAGAGATGCATACAGATATACTTCAACGCACAACAGATACCACTGTATGCCCTCACAAAGTGGGGCTGATACGTAGAACATAATTCGTTCCTAACTTTTCATTGTTTCTTATTTCATTTATCTATTTCTTGTCAGCTGCAAACACCCACACTTGCCTTTTTTACTACACCAATATAATACACAAACACACCGATGCCATTGCTGCACTAAACATCGTATTACTGTCGCTCTTTAAATACTTGTTGACTGATATGAAAATCATACAGGAATACTAGCTTAAGTAAATTTGACAATAAGCCAACCTTTTTTTAATTTTTAATCATTCAATGTATTGTAATTCTGTATACTGTAATACTACCGTATAATGCTACTACTACTACCACTACTGTAACTGCTACTGCTAACAACAACAGCAATTACAACAGCAACAGCAGCATGCAGCAACACCAACATCAACAAGAGTTATTAAATAAATAGAAAAATTAATACGGTAGTATATGTAATTAAGACAGAAAATTCGATTAATTTGTTTAATAATAAAGTAAACCTTACTTTGGACGATCCGTGAAAGTCTGGTGAAAAGAAGACGGCGCCTGCAATTAAACGATTTCGTGCAGTACACATACAATACTGTCGAGGTGATCACCTCACAATTCTATCCACAATTCAACTGACAATTTCGGACCAAAGCCTATTCAGTGGTCCACCTTGAAAATGACCTTTGGTCAACATGGCACATGTTTGTGGACATGTAAATAAATTGTGACAAATTAAATACCCTCATCTTTTGTTTGTGGTGGAGAGGCGGATGTTCAAGAAAAAATATGAGTTAGACATTTCAGATCTCAGTTGGATCAATTTACAGAAACATAATCATACACTGTGGTTAACATTATGGGTATGCCTACACTTGAAGAGTTTCAGTGATTTATGCACACATGAATGTTTGAACGAATAAAGATGTGTGTTTAGAATACATAGAATGTGTTTTTATTACATCTTCCATGAATATGTTAATATCGCAATTTTATATAATCCTATTAACAGCTTATTAACAAGTATTATCCAGGGATGACGGCCAGGATTTGCCCGAAGATTATTATTTTTTTTATCTCTTTGAATATTGTTCTGTTTAATATAGGTTTTCGAACGTGCCTGGTGGTGCTTGTTTGGGAATGAAGCAAGCTGTAAATTTTGTTAACTCCTCTCATTCCATGGTTCAAGTGAAACATCGTACTATAACTAATAATAAAATGTTCATAAGGTTCGCTACATATTTTAAAATTGACGTTAGCTAAATAGAATGTTAACAAAGGACTGGCATATTATGAATTACGTGGGTTCGCTAATCATGATTTGAAAAAAAGGTTCGCTTTGCTAATCATAATATTAGAGGTTAGCTTCGATTATGTTTTTATATAGGCCTATAAATTATACTGTGTTACCTCAATGCTACGATAATCTATACAAATAAGTAGATTGTTAGTTTATTCTGAAATAGGGCAGATACAAGTGTCTCATTCTTCATGTTTGTTGACAGGCTGTTTTGTGCTGAATTTCGCCCTCTAAGTTAATTTTTTGTCATGGCAAAATGACATAACTTTGAGTTAGGTACATTAATATCATATATCTTGTCATGGCAAAACAATGTATCTTGCAGATACATTGTTTTGCCAAACAATATTGTTTTCTTTCTTTGTGGTATTTTTAAGGGAGATCAGCTATCTCTAAGATAAGTCGTTTTGCCATAACAATCAATGTCATTATATACCACTTAACTTTGAGTTAAGTTGTTTTGCCATAACAAATGGTTGAATAATACAAAAATAAGGTGAGATAGGAAAATCTATCTCAGAAACGGTAGTGTTAGGTGACTTAAAACTTTCAGAAATGAAATGCCCTCAATTTACTTAAATATTAAATAACCCCTAAAAGTGAAAACATTGAGTTAAGTCGTTTTGCCTTATCAGGGCCGAGGATGCAATTGGCTCGTTCTGCTATTTGCAAGGTCTGAAATCTGAATGTTCTTACGGTGGATTTGGCGTGTGTATTGTACGGGATGATTCATTAAACAAGTGAATAAATTAATATCTATTCAATTTATTATATATTTTGAAAATTAATTCAAGTGGGAATAATGCGTGAGATAGATATATATTTATTTTTTAAGTAGAGGATTTTTCTAATTTATGTAATATAACAATTGATTTTGTAAATTATCAATATACATTTAAGGGGTATACATTTTTTTTAATAATGGAATATTCTGTTCTGTAGTATAGTAGTTAAGAATGGATTCGTTGTGAAGTCAAAAACAACCGGCTTGCATTATGTTTTTCTTGTCGCGTTGTTCAACAAATGTGGGGAAGGAAAATTGTTAAATGCATCGAAACAATGAACATCAGAGTATATTTCATTCCACTCCTTGCTTTTATTTTAACAGTAATTGCAATACATGCGAAGAAAAAGTATCAAATACAGGTGATTATAGCTTGATTATACCATATTTTATTTAGCCATGGTCCAACTCATTTTGACTTGTTTAAAAGGTGACGAGAAGCCAACAAAATCGATTGGCTGGCCCATTCATTATGTTCCTGAATCGTATTGCTGGCTCCTAGGCCTACGATTTTATCATAGAGAAACTTACATTTATATACCTAAGTAGCCTTTTATCAATCGGTAGCCTAGGCCTGAATGTTCACAATACATGTCCACACTCAAAAATTGTTATAATGAATTCGATCCAACTCGGCCACAAGTCAACTCGGCCACAGTCAACTCGGCCACAAGTTAACTCGGCCACAAGTCAACTCGGCTACGGTCAACTCGGCCACAAGTCAACTCGGCCACAAGTCAACTTGGCCACAAGTCATTTACTGGTACTACACTTTGAAGGAGTAATTCATCAAGTATAAAGTACTAATTCTTTAAGTATTACTATACTTATTGTTATTATAATTGCTGTTATTATTGTTGTCATTGTTGTTATTATTATTGTTGTTTTTATACCGTTAGTTTTAATATTACGGTAATTATTATTCTTGGCATTAACATTATATATTGTTCACATTTTTGCTGATATTATTATTATTACAGTACCATATAAATAATAAATAATTTTCGATTTATTATTATTATTATTATTCTTATTATTATTCATTAGTCTTAGTATTATTATTTTAATAATAGTAATTTAAAAAGTTATTGTTATTGGTGTTTTATTGGTATTTTTCTCATATTATTATTATTATTAATATTATTGTCG
>NW_022709509.1:654550-658612 GCF_011630105.1 Anneissia japonica | reverse complement strand
ACTTGTGGCCGAGTTGACTTGTGGCCAAGTTGGCTGTAGCCGAACTTTTTGTGGCCGAGTTGACTTGTGGCCGAGTTGACTTGTGGCCGGGTTGACTTGTGGCCGGGTTGACTTGTGGCCGAGTTGACTTGTGGCCAAGTTGACTGTGACCGAGTTGACTTGTGGCCGAGTTGACCTGCACCCGTTATAATAAAGTGAATTGGGTTGTCATTTTTCTGTATGCGGTAGGCTTTGACAAAGGCGCCTACCCTAGGCTAGGCCTACTTAGTGCTAGGGCTAGGATTACACCCAGGGCTAGGCTAGGCCCAACCAGGCTCAACAAATACAATTTTCAGAGGCCTAGGCCTACTAATAATTCGTCACACAAGGTTCCGAGACCCAAACTGGAAGAAGTCGCTAGTTAGCAACCCCCCCCCCCCACACAGCAATAGGGGAATGGTTAAATGAGATTTCTTCTTAACACTTTAATGACATTATTTTGCTGTCCATGATGGTGATACCCGTCAATTAGCACTGACAGTGACTTCCATGAGACAATTGAAAACATGAAAATATCATATGAGTTTCTGGGCAGGTTATGGAAGTGCAGGAGGCTGACCTGACTTCTCATGATTTGGACCCCTGTTATCACCTCGCAAATGTAGAGTCATAGCCCTGCAATGCACCACTTATTTGAGTGATTATTGGAATCCCACCCACTCCAACGCATTGCAACGTTCAACTTTAAAATACTTGCATAGTAGCTTTGCTTGATTCTAATTTTATTATATTCGCCCCATCTTTTCAGAAAGCATCTCTTCAACTTTTGGAAAAAGAAACCAAGAAATTGAAATTAGAAGAATGTTATTCAACACAAGAACAAAGTATCATTAAACTTCGATTAACCCGGCAGGTAAGGCCGATACCTCCATCTTTTTAGCATAATTATATATTGCTACTGTAATAAATGTTAAAACCTATTTTGTTAAAGTTGCAGGTGGAAATGATTGCTTACAAATGAAAATGAATTTGAGAACAACTCAGCCTTCCTATTAACTATTAGTAATTTTTTTTGTTTCTGCCCTTGGACAGTGAATGTTTCTGGACTGTCAATTAAATCTTATGTGACCAATCATAACCATAGATGATGGGCTGGATTAGCAAATTGTGAGGGAGCAAGAAGCCTGGGAGTTGTAGGGGGGGGGGGTGGTGGCAAAAAACAAAAAATCTTTTCTGATAAGTAAAAAACCACACCCCCTCTTTGTATCAGATATCTTCAAAATTATGATGAAATTCACCATACATGCTCATGGACCCCACCAGAGTGAAAATGCCCCAATTGGACCTCATTTGTTCATATAAAAAGTCCTTTTTTACAGACTTTCATTTGTACTCTGTACCTTGCAGTTAAAAAAGTTATTCCTGTGGTGCTATGGAAATTAGGACTAATTTTTGCATGCCTCTAGTAGAAAAGAAACTCTTTTGCTAGCAGGATACTTTGCAAATAGTCTACTTTAAAACTTGTCTTTGCCTGACTTTGTATTGGTACTATACTTTTAATTGACTATCTTTTTAATGATACCTTAATTTCATAGACACAAAAAGCTCTTACTTGTATTGTCAAGTCACTGAACGATGATCCTTATAATGGCTGGATGTGGTAAGTGAAGTTTTGTAGAATGCAAGAACATTCATACAGTATTCAAAATAAATTTTAAAAAATAAATGATTTCTTGCTGTATTTTAAATCTCCTTTCTAACAGCAGAGATGTAGTTATGGTCGGCATAAATGGGTGGAGCCACCCAGCCTTGAAGTTTTCCACCCAGTCTACAGCTAATCTCATAGCCCTCTACCCACCCTTATTAACCCACTTTCCCATCCCTAAAATCCACTCTTATTAATTATCACCCACCCTTACTTTTCTACTGCACCCTGTAACAGGTGTTGTACCATAATAACTGTAGTTTACACTATGCGCTCTGATTTCTGGCAGCTAATTTACAAATTTTAGTTTCATGTCTAATTCACTGGAAAAAAATGTTTTGATCTGTGACTTATTGAAAGTTGATGACTTATGTAAATATATAAAAGAAGCAACTGAAATTATATTTATAGTTTTTATAGTTTTTCTTGATTTTATTTCTAGGTAGAGTTTTGTCTATTTCACCCTTCATACATTTTTTTTGTTATTTGATTGTTTTCATCTAGGTCTGAGTTAGGGACACTTTATACTTTAACTAAAGATAAAACAAAGGCTACAACATGTCTCAAACAGGCAGTGAAATCATCAGGCAAACTCAGTGAATACATACGTACATGGCATTTCATAGGTAAGGTACAGGTTACAAATAAACATGTGGCATATAATATTAATAGATAGAATTTTATTTCAAGTAGAACTGTAGCTTTATGATCCAGGTGTTGTTTTCACTCCTTAAGCCTCGTATTGAGTCCCTCGTGAGTTGCAAGGATATCTTAAAAATTGTTACACACACTCCAGATTGTTTCACAAGCAAACTAAAATCTTCTACAACTACTGTAACCTGCAAATTTAAAATGGTCGCATATCTGCATAGGTATTATTACGTGCAGCAACATACAGTAAAATATTTTAAAAAATACTTCCATCATTAAACGAGATCTCCTGAAAGTAATGTAATGTTCAACTTAAGACCCCTGCAGTTTGATCATGCAATTAGTAAGGTAATTTTCATGTGGGCATAATTCCCATGTATCCTTTAACAATTTTTTATAATTTTCTTTTCTTAGGCCCTTTCATAATTGGGAAGGCTGAGGTTGATGGTGATCCAATCGCATATTTTGGAGGAATTCAAAATGTCTCTAGAAGGAGGTACGATAAGAAGGTGCGATTCTACTCAGAACTGGTTGGAGGAGGAGAGGTTAAATGGAAGACATATGAACAAAAGGTTAGGGGGGAAAAACTGATTTTATATCAAGTAAAGTTTGTAACTCTTTGTTACCGGTTCTGACAAAACCCACCATTTCTAGGAATTTAAAATCGAGATGTTGGTATTTATAAATTCTACATGAATTCTTTAAAATATTGAGCGTTAATAGTGAATGAATATTTAATTCATTGGATATCAGCCATGTAGGTTTTCGCGAAAACAGCTACCAAAATTCCAAAATCAATAGCTTAATATTAGGATTTGTACTTTTTAAAAAGAACAATTTTGATGTCGAAAGGAGAGGATGTGGCGGGAGCGAGATCGTATGAAAGGCACACAGCAAAGGGAAAAAAAGAATTGAGAAATCGAGAAGTTGGAACATGGAAGTGCAGGAAAGCAGAATATCGAGAATTACGTAACGTGATGGAGGACAATTGTCAAGGTGACAGAAATTAGTGTAAGCGATGGTCAGGTGATTGAGTAATTTTAGCAAGAGAACATAAAGTATAATATTTGTGGCGCGAGTCGAATGAAACAATGCCGAAGGAAGTGAGTATATATATATATCTTCTTTCGTAAACAGCAAAATCTTGAAATTGTTCAAGATATTTGGATGTTTCGGATGCTAGTGCAAAATTAGAAATTTCAACAAATGTAGGGGGTTACTAGACACATTTATAACAATTCTTTCTTTAATGTTTCATTTTCTCTACCACATTTCATTTTAATGTTAATAGAAATGTTATTCTTATGCAGGGTGAGGCCGAGCCTGTTCAAATTTCTCCTGATGTAAGATGGAATGAGCTCATCTCATCAATTGGTTCGTTAGCAATTACAGAATGGCAGGTAAATGAATGATTATATTAGTCGAGTAACTGAGCGGTAAAGGGAGGAGCGCCACTAACTACAGCCTTAACATCGGCGCCGGTTCAAGCCGCTCCTTGTCCAGGGTTCGGTTGGTAGAACCAAGTCTTCTCAGATAATGACTTAGAAACGGGAGGTCCAGTGTATACATTTGACTTGTGTGCACATTAAAGAACCCATTGGACCTTTCGGAAGAGTAGAGGGTTACCACAATGCTGGTTCATTTTGGCCTCGGTCATTTGGGAATGATGTGAAGTAAGCGCTTCTCTACGAATTCAGTATATATTTATGGGCTATTCTCCTACCTTT
>NW_022709509.1:640490-654500 GCF_011630105.1 Anneissia japonica | reverse complement strand
TTTTTTTTTTTTTTGTAAGGGATGGGCTGTTGGAGAGTTTGCTGTTAATAGTAAAGATGAAAATGTTTTGGTACAGTGTCATGGTAAGTTGAAAAACATTATAATTCATGTCACTAACATCTCCTCCCCGAACTTCCACACTACTCACATCACTCCTACCTAAAACATAAATCTCCAATTTTCAGCTTTCAAGGATGGGCAAGATCCAAGAAAGCTTTATATCATAAATACAATTCTTTTTGGTTGCTACAAATGCATAATAATATAGGACGTTGCAAACAATAAAAGGCATACTATACATTTTAAAGCTGCAAAAATTATACGGTTATTTAATATATGGGTGATGTTTTGCCCTACCTGTTATTCAGGACGATAAGAGATAGCGCAAAATATCAATCCTGTGATCTTTTCCTGACAGAAAAGCACATTGAAATATATGGTTATTAATGTACGGTATATTAAATATCATACAATAAGATGAGGTAATTTATCATAAATACTAAAATTACAGTTACAAAATAAGCAAAATTAACAATTTTATTACATATATGTTTTCTAAAAGTCTGCTCTATTTCCAATTATATGATTTCAAAATTAATTATGGCATATTAACCTTTTCAGATCTATATTGCACAGCTGAATATTTTATTTCCTCTCATAAATGCCCTTGAGAATGTGATTATTAAGAAAATAGTATTAATATTAAATACCAAAATCCTGTGGTATTGATTTCTTTGTAGGGAAACACCTGCTTGATGTTGAACCCATTTCTAATATAATCCATCATTTTTCGCATTAGACAGTTAAAATGTGTCATGTTATTAGCTTGTATGTAACTTAATTTTTGTCAGTAATTGATTTTAACGATTAATTCAGTTATTGCATTGAGATTTTTAATATTGTGTAGTTTATGATTCATTATGATCCATCCACCATTTAACAACAATGCTTTCAGTGTATTGAATAGAGATTGAGGGTGCTATAACATTTCTTATGAATATTTTTTTTTTCTTCTGAATTTTTTTCATGTAGGAGTCAGCCACATATTTGTTGATGATGTCATCATTACAGGCGACGTCTACCGAAGAACAGAATATTGGTAGGTTTACACAAACAATGGAAATAAGCAACAATTTTAAGAATGTTAAAAAGATTTACGTTCTTTGTAGTTGAACTTTAAAAAGTTAAAAAACAATATTCAGTATTTCGAAGAATTTGTCTCATGCAAAAATAACAAAACATCATTTTGGCAAATAAACTTGGTAATTTTGAAGTAATAAAAAATAATTATCAACTTGATCATAGAAATAAAAAATGTTTACCCATACCTTTACAGTGAAAAATAATAGAAACATTTCCACTCACTGGAAATGTTTTTTTTTTTTCATCATAATGAATGAGCAAGTTAATTTCAAAATTATTTTTTATGACTTTTTGTCATTTTCTGTGGACAATACATCTTTAATTGCTTATCCTGAAAAGTTAAAGAAATTTAACATCGAAAAAATACTATCCACTTAATATTTACAGATTCATTAATAATATCGGTAATTTAAGGATTTTTTTTTTAACAGTGTTGAGGTAGATTGAGAAAACAAACAGTAATAAAAGCACAGAAAGTAGAATTTGTTCATTTCTGTAACAAATGTGTTTCTATAGTCTCTAAACACTGCACTGAAACGACCCCACTTGTAATCCCTTTAATGTGGATTCTTCACCAGCTTCGGCAGCATTTCTAACACTTTGCCATTATGTTATATGTTTTTACTGCGATTCATATTGTGTTATTTTTTTCTCATCTTAGGTTTGGAATTCATCTGTCTCCTGGCATCCACACCCTTTATGTTCCGTTGAGATCTAAAGGCCCCATGACATTTCAATGTAGACTCAAATTAGAAGGTAAAAGAAACATTTTTTTTTTTTTTATCATAGCTATCAGGAATGGCAGTAAATAGAGCTATCGCTCAAATGTCACTTTTAGCTTGTCAGTTGCGAACATTTTTTATACTCATAATTAGGTGACATGATGTTATTTAATGGTTGTTATTGAACCCTCGTCATCGAAAGACTATTTACTGAATAGACATTTTGATTATACAAAAAGACATACACCAAACCACAGTGGCATATGTAGAGTATTGAAATTAGTGGAATTAGTAAAAACAAAGCAAGAGGTCTCTCACAAACTATGCTGTTTTTACCTGCTGCTCTTGTGCTCATCAGTTTAGTTCTAGGATTGGATTACACAGTAATCCTCAGAGCTGCAGGAAGCAAATAACTAATTGAAATAATCTGTAAATGTTAAAAATAAATAAGAAATACAATTATAAATAAAGAAATATAATAATATTAATTAACATTAACTAATGTCTGTCTAACTATGCCAATATCTTCCTGTAAAACAGCATTGTGTGTTATATTTTATTGCATAGTCTACTTAGACTGACGCTAGCCAAAGGGCTTAATGGTACGTAAGCTAAGTCGAAGGGACAATGATTGAGTCGGAGGGGGTATGGCTAGTTGTTAACATACTGTATACTCTTACGGAAAATGAAATAACTACTGTATGCACTAAATAATAGCAGATGATGAGGGCTGTCAGCAAAAAATGCGAAAAATGTTTAGCCAAATAATTTATTTGACAGCGGTACAATAATGTTGGATCAAAATGTTGTCAGCAATGTTTTGTTTGCAAAATGTCGAGCAAAATGTTCAGAATAGGGGTGTGGGACAAAGTTTTTATCTATGAAATGTCCTAGTACCTAAAATAAGGGGTATGTAAACCAGTTTCCAAACACTGAATCAGCCATATCTTTATCTAAAAAGTATGATGACAAAATATCATAGTGATGTTTTTATTCAATATTCTTTTTACTAGGATCACATGCATTTCAGGTTCATCGTCCATCTATGCAACCAGACTTAGTGAATGGACACATACTAGGTGATGTGCTAGCCCTTCCAATCACCAACCTACAAACAAAAAAATGGCTCAAGAAAGTCAAGTAAGCCACCTTTTTAAACCATTTTGAATGTATTCAATGTAGCTTAATACTTACCATAAAATACATATTTTCAAATTCCAGTGTCCTGCGTAGCACCAAGATTTTTTTTTTCTTCTCATGACTACAGACAACTTAAGGCCAACTCAGACAGTTTCGCGATTTATTGTCAAGGATAATTTTTTAGTTGTGAGAATACTAAACAACAACTGTCTCTGATGCAGACCTATCCTGTAAGGGTTTAACTCACACAGATCCAACGCAGCAACAGATTGCGTTGAGCTGGTCGTGAGATGCTGTTGTTGGCCTTTACAGAGCATCCATCATCCCGTATTTGGCAAATTTACTCTTCTCTGTTGATGTGAAAGAAATAAAACCATTGATTTTTCAACATTTACATTTATAATAAATAAACATATTATACTTTTTATAGGGTATCTATTAGTCAGCAAAATACAGGTATCCCAATTAAATTAATACAAGGACCAATTGTGAACATAGCACCTGGACAAACCATGCCGGTGAAATTTCAGTTCAAGGAAAGTGAAAGTGGAAATGACCAATCGCGGGAGTGTAAAGAAATCAGGTGATAATCTAAGTATGATCATTGTCAAGAATCACAATTATACCCACACATTACATGCACAATCTTAATCATATACTGTATATTTTATTCTTGAAGTACATAGAAAATACACAACAAAACAGAGGTTCTAAATTGGAATGAGCTTTGCTAACACAGGTGTTTTTGCTGTCGGGAGTGATACCTATGGTCAGCTGACTTCACTACACCATGCATTAGCAGAGTATCCAAGGAGTGCTCAGTGGTGCATGCCCCCCTCCCCGCCCTCTCCAAAAAAAAAATATTGCACTTCCCATTCATTGCCCATTAAGAATTGTGCATTGACTAGTTCAAAATCACCTCAAATCACCTTTTTTTGCAACCAAATTCCCCCCCTCCCCCTCACGTAAATATTAAGCCCCACTTCAACTTCGTGTACACCCCCCACCCCTTCCAATCAGCTTCTGTATTCCAAGTATCCCAGATATGCCACTGCATGCAAACATTCTGGATTTGTGGGAAATTTATTCTTTTGTGAGATATTTTTCTTGAGTGCTTGAGTGCAAAACTCTGTTAATTTCCAAAGACTTCATGACTCATCGAAAACTTAGTGCCATTGACAAAAATCAAATTAATATTATAATATTAATGTATATGAATAATGTTTAATAAAGTTTGGTGATTGACCTTGCACTGTCTACAAGGAGTGTTGTGCACTAAAGCTTGTTCACAATAGCTATTAGTTTGGTTTCATGGATCATTCAACACTTATATCTTTCTTTTACTAGCTTTATATTGACAGTCAGCACAGCAGAAACAGACAGTGATCATGTGACAATTAACTTGAGGTGTCGTCACTTACACCAGTCATTCATTTTCACATTCCAAGACCATGATGGATCAGTAAGTATTAACTGCAACCATTGAGAAGAAAGTAAATCCCTAATTTCAATCTCTATTTATCTATAAATGATTCAAATTTTTACCCAAGACTTTATATTATAAAGGTGAGACAGTTATCTTCTAAAATACAGTTTATTTTCCTGATAATGACATAATTAATGTCAAAATATTGAATCCCAAGAATTTCGATACTTGGAGTATGTAATATAGAGTACTACACTGTTAAGATCAACAGGATCCATTTTCTCCACTGACAAACCATTTATCCCAATTTCTAACATAATTATTAAGATGTTGTATCTAAATTTTTCTTTGTAAATTTTATATTGATGATTAAATGTGAGTTCGATAACTAATATAATGCAAAATTTTGTGTTTTTAGTACATTTTAATGCTAAATTATTAGGCTTTAAAATGCCTATTCCAGAAAGCCGATTCTAAACCATTAAAATTATGAAGTCATTCAGGCGTAATGAACGGTAACCAACGTCAGGGCGCCACCTGGTGTTGTGACGACACGACTGCTGTACTCTATACTATATTACAGTTTATAAGAGAGCAGTTATACACCCTATTGTTAGATTTTATTCTGTTTTCCAGATACAACAGGCAGCAGCCATTAGTCCAACGAAAGACTGCCCTCAAGAGGTATGTCCTGTTGTGTTGACTCTGCATGGAACAGGTAAGTTCATTTTCTTTTATGAGCCTCACATAGATATTGCCCAAACTGTCGTAGTGATTATACTATACACCAGGGGACCACCTACTCCGTGTACAAACATTGTTCTCTGCCTTCTCAATAAAAGGATCAACAGCAATCTGAACATTTCATAATAATAATATGTTCAGAATGGTGTAGTGTATGTGTTTGGTGCAGCCATGGGAGGGGGACTGGAGCGGAAGGTGAAGGTGGTGTCACAGTAAATATTTAGCAAAATTGTTGTTTTTTTTTTTTAGGTGTTTCTGCCCAAAACCAAGCCGATGGATATAAGCGCATGGAAAATGGTGATTGGATATTTGGACTTGACTCTGCTTGGGTTCTGGCCCCCACCAGGTGTGAAAAATTAATTTGTACCCAACAGAATTTCAGATTTTAACCCCTCTTTCACCTCAGTATATCACCACATTCTAAAAATGTTAAGTTTTGTTTTCAACATATGCATAGTTTGACTTTTTTATTCAGCAAAAACCAACAGTGATGAAAGCACCACTTACAGGTGACACTAAACATAATAAACTATCGAAAATGTAGACTAGAAATGTGAAATAGCACTGAGCTTGATTTATTTATCTTATTTTTAATACAGTAAAACGTCCATTTTACGAACATCCATTTTACGAATGGGCAATTTTACGAATGGTCTTTGCCACTGATGATGTCATCATCGACCAATTATTCCTGTAAAAAAAGTTTGATTGCGCACATTTTTACAAAGTGATAATGTATATTTTTCTTAATAAAAGCAAGTTTTTTGTATTTATTTATTAACAGTTCGATCTTTTCTTCCATTTCTGATATAATAAACCTAACCAGAACAATGAACTACCAACGCAAGTGTCGTCGGATTGAGCGCACATGTTTACGATGATGAATGATTGACATTGTGAATGCTAGATATGATCGCGAAATGTATGTAAACGACACCATTTGGTGATCTAACAACAAGAAACAACAAGATAGAAAGGTCCATAAAACACACAGATGTTTGAATAAGAATATAGTATTTTGTTAAGTGGAAGAATGCCAGCGATTAAGATAATTTGGTTTTTATCGAAGGACAATTCAGCTAGGCTCTAGTGCAGTAGACCACGCTGCTGCACTGTCAGTTTGTGCTTGGCCTGGCTTCCGTCAGCCTGTCGGCGTTCAGTGGCAGGGGATAGTTGGCCTAGGTATTGGAAACTGACACCCGATCTAGTTTACAAATTTTTTAATTTACAAACACCCCTTGGTACTAAAGGGTACGTAAAATAGATGTTTTACTGTAATATTAAAGCTATCAAATATGGGAAGGGCATTAAACTCAGATGGTAATCTCTCAAATATACCACATTTAGTACAAACAACACGACCATAAGTGACATGCCGCAGACCTTACTACAAGCAGCAACAGTAGAACCAAGAGGAAAATCATACAAAGAGTTCGAATATTTATAAACAACAACTGTTGAGCGCCATTTTATTCTGTACCTTGTTAAAGCTTTTGTCAGTGTTGTCATTGTTTTTCTCTTCTAGGCATGGTGCACATAATTGGGAAGGCCCTGGTACCCTGACGGCCATGACCGCACTCCATAAACTACAAGAGGTAAAGAATAAATATCCCAAGAAATATGTGAGCTGTTCTGACAAAATGAGTCCTGTGGTACGAAAAATTAAAAATGAGTTATTGATGTATTTAGATAGATGAATATATAAGCTTTATTTTGGACTTTAAATTATGTTTCTAGGTTGAGTGAAATCATTTCAAAAATTGCCTCTAAAGATAAACAACTGATAAATTTTGTGTTGGTTTTCCTATCAATTTTGAAAACAAGCTTTACAAAATGTGTCTCAAAAACATGATTACCTTGGGTATATCAACTTGAAACTTTTGCTACTATGAATCTTATATCAGATATATTTTCTTGAATATATGTTATCAAATTGACCTGGCGTATCACAAGACTCAATTTGTCATGACAGCTCACATATGACATGCTAAACTAAAGATGAATAATAGAGGGACATCATGTTTGAATAGAGTAACTAGCCATCAAAATTTGAATAATTAACTTTATTTACTTTAATAATGAATTGTTAAATTTTTTTATGTATTGACTGAATAAACTGTCAATTCAATTCAATTCAATATCTTTTATATGCTTCAAAGTCATCATGGGCCAATATCCACTAAAAAACATGCACAAAAAAGTTATGAAATTCACAAAAGAACACATTGATATAGGCCTATATAAATTTGCAAAACGAGAAGTTCGACATGCGATATGTAGGGATGCAGAGTCCCTAGCGTGGCGAAGAGATGTAGAGCAATGGCGGCGGAATGGAAGAGAGGTGTTAAGAGGGTGAGATTCCATTTGGTCAATTTTCCCAAGTTTGCAGAGAAGATGGTACTTGATTCGGTTTTCAAAAAGAGGGGTGTTGAAGTCTAAATATTGAAGGATAGGTGGAATGTGTAGCGTTTTTAAAAAAGAAGTTTGCAAAAAAGGTATTCAATACTTTTATAAAATGACACTTCACATTTGGGTAGTAGGCCATGAATGCAGCAGGCGTATTCCATACCTGGAAGAATCTGGCACTTTTATAAACTAGCAAGGGATTGATGGTCGATAGAGTGTTTTAAGTACTTCGATAAGGGTTCTCTTTCGGGAACCAACCCATGGGAAAAGGAATCAAGAACAGCCCCGACTACATATATCGAGCAATTATAAAAGGATCTAATCACACTGCGGCAGTACATGCCACACCTTATAGAAAACAGACATTTGTGGAGGAAAGTCATCATTACAGGGCTGTAGCCACTGGCACGGTTGCTCAGGTTTCAATCTGACCACTTTCTTTTTGACAGACCACAAGTTATTAATTAAGTTTTTAATAGGAATAAAAAAGGGCTAATTTCCTCCTGTATGTTTAGACACAACCTACTCTCTGTTGACATAACTCAGGAACGGTTAATGATAGTTTACATTGTTTTCTTCTCGTTAGTGTAAGATTTATAATGACTGATTAAGAAACCACTGTGTATTTTTTCTTCAGTTGAAATTCAGTGTCTAGTGGGCTTACCTTTTATCCAAATCAAGTAGGTCACAGACATGCCAACCACTCCGATTTCGGTGGAGTTACTCCGTCTATTTAGGCAAAACTCCGCACTCCGATTTTGGGTTGAAAATCTCAACTTTTAACACATTTTGGCCAACAGAAATAAATCACGCATTTGCGAATAAAAATGATAATCCTATGATTTAGATAAGACCAAGACCACTTAATTTCGTCCTGAAAACAGTGCTCTGAACTGAATACAAAAAATTTATTCGCACGGTATACTGATTTGGAAAAATCCAATTTCGTTGACCAAATCGGTGTCAGAGTTGCACTCTGAAACTGTATACGGAAACAAATTGTATTCGCGCTCCATGGTCAACTGATTTTGAAAAAACAAATTTCAGTGGCCATATTGATGTCAGAGAGCACTCTGAACTGTATATAGTTCCAAGGTCTACTGATTTCGTAACAACAGTCTAGTAAAGCACGATTTCGAAAATGGAGTCCGATGAGAGCGATATGGATGTAGGCCTAGGTTAGGCCATGATAGGCAGTGCTCGAAAAACGAGTAGTAGTGTTGAGCTTCCTCCAAAAGAGAAGCTAAAACACGCGCAAATTGCAAGTTAATAACGGAAAGTATCCTGTCAGTTTGAAATCAAAACTACTGTAGGTGATGCCTACGGTACGCTCATTGTGATTGATGCTGTGTTGATTTTCTGCCTAGGCCTAGTCTTTCACTGTGGTATTGCTGATTGTGAGTCAAAACGGTTACATTTTACAATCCGATCACATTGGTACCATGTCTTGGGAAAACTCCTCTCACATTGCCAAAACTCCGCTCAGAAGTTTTTCAGACTCTTTTTGTTGGCCTTATAGATTTGGCATGTCAGGTCAATTACTACACACACAGCCTGGGTTCCAGCCGCTAATTTTGGGTTACTCACGTTTTATTGCGCTTATTGCATGCCATACCTAATTCTTTTTTTCTTCTAATTTCTTTTGTTTTTTTATTACTGTACTGTACCTATTCTGTCTCAAAATTAACTTGCTCGTTGGTGGCGCTATCCAGAATGAGAAAAAATAATAATAATAAGGGATTTGTGGCAAGTCTACTTTGCAGAAAATCTGACTAGATTCCATTATACACTTGCCTAGGACTTATATTCATTTCTTCTTATTCATTATGTATATCTCATATATCCCAAAATTATGTTATATTCATGCACTGAAGTTGAAATTTTAACTTAATAATTTTAATATGTTTTATGTTTTTTGTTGAATGGTCTTTATGATATTACAGTCTAATATGACCACAACATTCCTTTAACTTTTAAATTTCTAACCTCTTAAACTTTGCATATTTCAATATACATTTATATTTCCTTAAATCAAGGAAGTTCACTCGTTAAATTAGTATAGATAGTACAGAGAATTGTCTGTCAATCACAGATATCCAAATTTTTGGAAACTACGTTTTATGCATGCAACGACATGAGAACTTTAACCTAATAACATGTATATGTTTTATGTTGTTTGTTGAATGGACTTCTTTAATAATAATATTATAGTCTAATATGACCACAACATAACTCTGTAGCTGTTTAGCATAATATAGTACAAAGAATTTTGAATGTTTATCAATATCATTATACACATGTTAGATCCAAATTCTAAGACATTACATTTTATGCAAGCACCATCGAGGAAAGTTTAAACATAATAATTTTGATATGTATATGTTTTTTGTTATGTGTTGATTGGTCTTAGTTAATAATATTACAGTTTAAGATTCATATTATGATAAAAACTTGGTCATAATGTAACTTATTCTTAAAGGAAGCAGATTAATGCAATTTTTTCAACAACTGTACTCTGACCAAAACCAAACTTGATTGGTGTGATTTTGCTTCCACCAGAAAATTAATTAAATATGCATAATAAACTCAACAGTATATCGCGCAGCCAATTTAATTATAATTATTTACAGTCCCTTTTAATTAATAGTCAGACAATGCAAAAATGTATTGAATTTTTGTCTATATTTTCGTCTTTGGTTTAGGTAGATGGCATTCTGACAGAAAGAGTTGGAATTTGCCAGACCACCAGGCACTGCAATCACTTCATATTTTTTTTTAAATATAATTTTATTTCTCACCCTGACATTCGTCATGGCGAACGGTGCAAAGGTCTAGATCCCCACCTGTATGTATTGGTTGAAAGTGTACCATAGCAATATTATTTTTTGTTCATGGGTCTAATCTTAGATTTTTTTTAATGTCAGAAGGCAAAATACTAAAATAACAATGTTGTGGGTAACAAGCTTTCTCTTGAATAAACTTCCTGTTTTGAATTTGAAGTGTTTTTATTGTTTTGCTTCATCATAGCCCTGATGTTAGTTTAAAAAATATTCTTATAAAAAAATATTTTTAAACAATGTATTAGATTACTACAACAGAACATCATTAAAATTGGTGTATACAATGGAGAAATAGAAAATTTTAAGTGTCCAAGTGCCATTTTCGGGCATCTATATAGTCTCAAATTCTAAAAATTTACTCGTCTGCACCTCAAAACCATGGTGGGGCCCATGTAGATATCATAAATTTTGTACTATTCTAGTCTTATTTTTGGGCATCTAACGAGCCTCAAATTGTCAAAATGTTCTCACCTGAGCCCCAACCATGGTTGGGCTCAGTTGAATATGGTAGTTTTTAGAATTGTAAGTATTTAAGTTTCATTTTCGGGCACCTATTTAATTAATTGGGGTTTTTTTAACTCAATTCGTCAAAAATAGAAAGAATTAAAAGGTACAGTAATTTAAGTTCCATTTCCGGGCATCCAGTGGTATAAAATACTGAAATTTTTGCGTTCACCACCAACCATGGTGGCGCTGACATGGTGTGGACTCTCATTTCATTGGCACCCACCTTCCTTAAATCCTGGATACGCTACTGTTGCTGAAAACAATAAAAGCCAAGTATATTATTGTTCACGTAAGCGTTGTTTATAGTTATAACTGATAGGTTATTACTTCAAAACAATGCTAAAAACACAGAGTGTCAATGCCATGTACAACTGAGCTGAGAGTCTCCGTATTAGTGGTGGTAATATAACGCTTGTCATGCACTGTATCATGCACTATAGAAATTGAAAACCATAATGTAATGGGAATGTACCTCTCTGGTATTGCCTACAGTATATACTGTAGGCTAGTGATTTAAACAATGTCCTAATGGCAGTGTTCAAAATAAGTGTCAAAGAAAGTAAGTATGGTTGTTGGTAAAATGGTCAACATTTTATTTTTATTTCTCACCCTGACCTTAATTTTCTTAGTTTAAGACCACCACTTGCACAAAATTATATTTTTCAAGTTATTATTATAGTTTTTTTTAACCCTTCGAATCTGGGATCTTTACCTACTTCTAAATTACATCATATAGGTCTCCATCATTGCACCACGTCCATTGCCTAAATTTAATAAGGTTCTAAAGACCAGGGGGAAAGCCAATTGGTATCATTATGGTTTCTGATTAAGTGATACCCAAGAATATTGGATAACTTAGATTTTATAATAATTATATGTAAACTGATCATTACACAACCACAGGAGACTGCTATTCAAGCATTTCAACGAGGTATGTTAAATCAAATTGATCAAGTTCAGCCTCGCCTACGTTTTATAGGAACTGGCTCGTCAGCTTCGTGGCTACGTTTTATGTTCAATAATTCAAGTTTTGTGGTGGTAGCCACTGTGTGTGTGCTGAGCCATGGAGATCTTGATTCTGGTTCAATTCCCATCGCTGCTCTTCTGGAGAAGGAGGGCTGAAATGCTAGCTAAGCTAATTGGACCTGTGTGCAATGTGGCCCATTTGCATGTCAAAGAATGCAGTCATAACTCTTGGGAGAAGAATAGAAGATTGTCTCCCAGTGTACTGCCCATCACCACCAGACAGTTCCTGACCCTTTAGATGGGAAGGCAGCAGCACACATGAACAAGTGTAACAATTAGGCTTGAAACCCTTCTCATCGAAAAGCCTAAAGCCCTACCACTGTGCCATTCTTCTAGGTGAATATTTAGAATTAGAGAAAAATTTATAAATAGTATAAATAAAATAATTATTAATATAATATCAATTCAATTTTTTAAACAATTTTTTCTTACAACAGTTAACAAAGAAATCACCATGGTTAAGGAATAAAGCAGATGAGAACCATGTGATCTTCGCAGGTCATTCTATGGGAGGTCATGGAGCATGGCATCTTGCAACTCACTACCCTGACAGAGCTCTTGCTGTAATCTCATTGGCTGGTTGGAATAAGAAAGAAGAATATGGCGATAGTAATGTTTTCTTCAGGTACTTTACTTTAGATTTGCTTATATATTTTATATTATATCTATTTTCTATTTTTATATATGTTCTTAGGAATCATCCATTATTTGTTTGTAATAGGGGAAGTATAAAACAATTATTAATTTTCTTTTCTTCTGAAAAGGTGCACAACTATATAGTGCACAATAATATGATTATTGTCATCAGAGCAGCTTAGCTTAGTCGGCTAAACTGGTTGTAGCCACTTTGTGTGCGCTGAACCGTGGAGATCTCTTGGTCCCCGGTTCAATTCCAATAACTGTATTTCAGTTGTAGGGCTCAAATGTAAGTTACAATAGCGCACTGTGATTCAGATGAGACAATTTAAGTCGTTGGTCTGGTGTGCCTATATGACCTATGTGCACGTTAAAGAACACAGTGCACTCTTCGGAAAGGAGTAGGGGATTTTCCCCCTCGGTGTACTGCCCAATCACCAGCAGATTGACCCCACTGGAAATAAGTCTTCAGATTTCCGTGGGTTATCCTTGGCGTTTACACTGAATAAATCCAATCCTATCTAATCAAATTTTGAGAAAAAAATTGAAATGTTTTCATTAACAAAATCTCAATTTGTGCAAACACAATATGTGCATGGCCTTGTGTGTCAAAAATTAATCTTGTAACCTATTTTTTTTTTTTCATTAATATATGTATAACATGAAAGAAATTAGCAGAATGAATTGGAAAAACATCAGCTAACATTAATTTCTGAAATTAGCAAATAATAAATTCTTGATATTAAATCATTATTATACTTTACTAGGTTTTTTAATTATTATTTTGAGCCCTAATCAGGTGTAATGATAATATACAACAACAATAAATTGTTTATGGCAATTTAATTAAGGTAGATGATCTGTAGTGAAAACCACTTTCAATTTATTTATCGAAATTAAAGTCAGAGTAATGCATAAAAACATAATAGAAAAAACATAATAGAAAAAACAGGGAGCATTGCAGAAGCAACAATTAATTTCTGAAAATTTAATAACTATTTAAATTTTGGAGACTACCCATCAAGTTGAGATATAATGATAATATAATAATACTCAAATATAAATTATTTATAGCAAATAGGGGTAAATGATCATTGATATGCTAGGTCTAGTACATTGTGACGGCTTTCCATACTTTCAGTTGTTTCATCAATGTGATCGCCAAGTTACCCTAAAGTAATGTTCAAGTTCAATTATTGTCATATACAAAGTAAATGAAATTTGTTTTCCAAGGTTCACAATAAAAACGATGACATACTAAAATACAATACAAAGATACGATATAAAATAAGTTAACCTATGTATGATAAGAAGCAGTAAATAGAATAAAAAGAAAACCCCTTTTCCAGCAGCTAAAAGCTATTTTCCAAATATATACGAATAATTTCTACAAATTATTATTATTATTATTATTATTATT
>NW_022709509.1:637004-640044 GCF_011630105.1 Anneissia japonica | reverse complement strand
GTGCTGAGCCATGGAGATCTTGATTCTGGTTCAATTCCCATCGCTGCTCTTCTGGAGAAGGAGGGCTGAAATGCTAGTTAAGCTAATTGGTCCTCTAATTGGCCATTCTTCTAGGTGAATATTTAGAACTAGAGAAAAAAAATTCAATTTTTTAAACAATTTTTTCTTACAACAGTTAACGAAGAAATCACCATGGTTAAGGAATAAAGCAGATGAGAACCATGTGATCTTCGCAGGTCATTCTATGGGAGGTCATGGAGCATGGCATCTTGCAACTCACTACCCTGACAGAGCTCTTGCTGTAATCCCATTGGCTGGTTGGAATAAGAAAGAAGAATATGGTGATAGTAATGTTTTCTTCAGGTACTTTACTTTAGATTTGCTTATATATTTTATATTATATCTATTTTCTATTTTTATATATGTTCTTAGGAATCATCCATTATTTGTTTGTAATAGGTTAAGTATAAAACAATTATTAATTTTCTTTTCTTCTGAAAAGGTGCACAACAATATAGTGCACAATAATGTACTGTCCAATCACCACCAGAAGGACCCCACTGGAAATAAGTCTTCTTCAGACTTCCATGGGTTATCCTTGATGTTCACTGAATAAATCCAATCCTATCTAATCAAATTTTGAGGAAAAATTTTGTCTATAAAAATATTGAAATTTTTTTCATTAACAAAACCTCAAAAGCAGACACAATATGTGCATGGCCTTGTGTGTCAAAAATCAATCTTGTAACCTATTATTTTTTTTTCATTAATATATGTATAATATGAAAGAAATTAGCAGAATGAATTGGAAAAACATCGGCTAAACATTAATTTCTGAAATTAACAAATAATATATTCTTGATCTTAAATCATTATTATACTTACTAGGTTTTTTAATTATTATTTTGAGCACTAATCAGGTGTAATGATAATATACAACAACAATAAATTGTTTATGGCAACTTAATTAAGGTAGATGATCTGTAGTGAAAACCACTTTCAATTTATTTATCGAAGTAAAGTCAGAGTAATGTATTAAAACATAATAGAAAAAACAGGGAACGTTGCAGCAGCAACAATTAATTTCTGAAAATTTAATAACTATTTAAATTTTGGAGACTACCCATCAAGTTGAGATATAATGATAATATATTAATACTCAAATATAAATTATTTATAGCAAATAGGGGTAAATGATCATTGATATGCTAGGTCTAGTACATTGTGACGGCTTTCCATACTTTCAGTTGTTTCATCAATGTGATCGCCAAGTTACCCTAAAGTAATGTTCAAGTTCAATTATTGTCATATACAAAGTAAATGAAATTTGTTTTCCAAGGTTCACAATAAAAACGATGACATACTAAAATACAATACAAAGATACGATATAAAATAAGTTAACCTATGTATGATAAGAAGCAGTAAATAGAATAAAAAGAAAACCCCTTTTCCAGCAGCTAAAAGCTATTTTCCAAATATATACGAATAATTTCTACAAATTATTATTATTATTATTATTATTATTTTTATTATTATTATTATTATTATTATTATTATTATTATTATACTCTCAACATTTGATATGTATAATATGATATCATCATGCCCATGGGCACATCACACACATTTGATAGTGTGAACTGACCTTTAGTCTACTTTTTTCATATCGCCCCTGATAAACCTAACATATTATAGACTGTCCATGAAAGGTAATTGTTGCCAATGAATATTTATTCATTATTAGTCAACAAATTTTATAATTTTTTATTTTTTTTAAATCTTTTTTAGACATGATGTGAGTACTAGTCATGTTGATCCAGCTACCAAAGCAATTCTTGAGGTAAGGCGAGACTATTTTTTATTTTTTGTTTTGTGTACTTATTTTTCTAAAGATTATTTTTGGAGGGCGGAATAAAAATAAAAATAAAATTTTGTTTCCTTCTTTAGCAAATAGTGTTGCCAAAATCATCAAGACAGGAGAAAATAAAAATAAAAATTTATTGGTGAATCTAAAATAGGATGTTTATGCTTCAAATTTATATAATTATGAAGAAATACATATCTTATCTTTAGAGATTTCAAGGCAGCGGAGAGCCTAATAAATATAAAGAAAAACTTTTATTTTTTTTTAGGGTGCACTATTTGGCCAAAAATAAAATTTTATTTTTATTTGAAATCATCAATATTTGCAGTCGACGGGTTCACTAAACAAGGTATAAAAAAAGTATTGCATAATTTTATTCGCCCTTAACTTTTCTATCAATTTTTTTTCTGACGATTAAAGTGTAATCACAAATTATTAAATTATAGTGCATTCCTACATTTTGTGCATGAATACCAAATAATACATGACAGGCGATTCCATATTCTTGAGTGGTATGTTCAGAAGTAAATATTCAAATTTTTTTGGTCATCACCTTGTCCTTTAACCTTTCCTTCCCATAATTTTACCACCTCTTGCATAGACCTGTATGTACCACAAAATTTTTCATGAGCCATTCTTGCATTAATTTATTTAAAGTAAAATTTAAAAAAAACTCTTTGCTACTTGTGCCATATTAGATTAATTAAGCAATGATTTTAACATTTAGCTTCCACAGTGAAGATCCTTTTTGTTTCTGTAATCCGTTTAGTGTTCGAAGGTCTCCATTGGAAATACTTCATTCCTAGACTGTATGGGTCATTTTTGGCTTTGATGTTTTATGGGGGTTTTTTTTATGTCGATTATGTTTTAAATTTTAATGTAAATTGATGTTATTTTATGAAGATGCTTCATGTTTGTAATTTTTCCAAAGTTATGCACACATTGTCAACTTTGTATTAATTTTTATTAAGAACTTTAGATTTTATTGTAATTTGAAATTGGATGTTACTTTTTAAAATGATTATCATGTTTTTAGATTTTTGTATGATTGTATAAAGCAGAATAAACTCAATCAATCATTCATTAGGTCAACAGACAGGCAGAATAGCAAATACATAGCCTCCTCGACAGAGGTGATTATTGATTATTCTGTTTTGTATATATATATATATTAT
>NW_022709509.1:623847-636766 GCF_011630105.1 Anneissia japonica | reverse complement strand
GTTTTGCCCCATATATTACATATATACAGCACACCAACAAAAATACTTCTCAACCGTTTAGATATTCATCCAGTTAGAAATGTGCTACAGTATGCCACATACGTTTTATCTTTATTCTCTACTCCTCAGGGGATACCTGTTCTTGGTAGGATAGGGGCTAATGACAGAACTGTTCATCCATTTTTTCTAAGGTATTTCATCATTAATTCATAAGTTTACTCAACAAGATGAAAAAAAAATAGACAGCAGGTTTTCAGGCTAAGCCACGCCTGCTATAACTGTGTGCATACATCATTATCCGTAACAAAAAGAAGAACGGTCTTCAATTCATCTTCCTAACTGTTTAAAATGTCAAACATTGAAGATGATCCATGGTTGCAGAGGTGGTGGCACCTCTGACAATTTCCTTCATTGTACAAGCTTAGACCCCTGACCTCCAATGCCATGATGAGATTTTCTGACTAAAGATATTTTTATATTTCTGATACAAATTTATTGTGATTGCCAATCTTTGTAAAATATTGCTGACCAAAAGGACAATTTTGTGCCATCCAAAAGTGTAATATGAAAACCTCACCAGATATTAATTTTTTCGGGACTTGAGAGAGGCTGAACGCTCCTATTGACTTGTTGGACCTCCTGTCAATGAATTTCTGAATCTACCAATGCATTTATCTCTTGGTTTACATAAAGAATTATTTTCATGTGTAAAATAAAATAGATTTTTTTTATGAAGTTTAGGTGATGGTAGCAATATATATCAAAAACCTGTTGTGGGGTTGCTTTTCATTTTGTTTTTTAAAACAACCAATTTTTTTTTACGTTCTTTACAGTATATAGATATTTTTTAATGAGTTTTGATAACTATGATTGTAAAATTGCAGCTATTTTAATGATTGGTTCCTTTTGGCACCGTTTTTTTAGGAGGATGTACAGACGATTGAAGGAGGAGAATGTGAATGTAACATACAAGGAGTTACCTGGAAAAGAGCATTGGTGGTGGGATACCTGGTAAGATTGCTAATTGATTGAATGATTGAATCATTTATTCATTAATCATAGTATGTTTGTTTGAATGATTAAATTGATTTATTCAATGATTTATTGAATAATTGATTCGTTGATTCATCCAGTCATGTATTCCAGTGGCGGATCCACAAATTCAAAATAGAGGGGCCCAGGGAGGGACTTTTACATATAGAGGGTCCACCTCAGCCCCACAATGGTTGGGGTTAAGGTAAGAAACGTTATGATTATGACAATCTAGATGACTTGAAAGGGCACTCCCAGACTTCAATTTGAATATGGGTGTCTGGTAGGGTTAAATACCAAAATGCTCTGATGTAGCTGTTGCAACTTTATGGAACAGTTTGTGTTCCATAGGCATCTAATCCAATGACCAGGGATAGTAAAGTGAAGCGCTTAGAGGCCTTGTTGGCATTAAGCGCTATATAAATATAACGTGTTATTATAATTTATTTTTTTCTCCATTTTAAAAAGTAATTTTGAAAAATTGCACCCCCCCCCCCCCCCCCACATCATCAATCTGCCATTGTACTCATTCATTGTTTGTGTGGTTGGTAGATCAATTAATGGAATTGATTTATGACTGATTTTTTTAATGTTTGTTGATTGATCTGTTGGTTGATTGGTTCCTTTATTGTTTGATTGGTTGATTGATTTTTAGGTTGAACGTTTGATTGATTGATACTTTTTAAACTGCACCTGTCTGTCAAATGTTTTATCCAATTATAAAATTACTGTACATTCTTTTTATATTATTTGAAGTTAGTAATGTATTTTACATTTTTTCTTTACTGAAAGTGGCGATTCTTCGCTGTTGGAAGAAATAAACAAAATAAACCAAAAGTTTTATACATCGTATCCAATGTTTGCTATGTTTTATCATACCACGATTTACATATTCCATATTTATGGGGTTTTTTTATTATCATACTATAATTTGCTGAATATGTTTCTGTCCCAATTATGGATAAATAGAAATTCATTTTAATGCTTTTTGGAGAAGTTACTATCCTGTGATTGGTAGATTAATCTCCAAGCCTTATTTTTATATAGATCATAAATTATGGTTTTGGTTTTTTTTTGTTTTTTTTTGCCAACAAAAAAAGAAATAACAAATCTACAAATTGATGAAGCGAGATGAAATTCTTTGAAAACGATTACTAGTATTGGGTCTTTATATAGCACATTTCAAATTCTGAAGAAATGATTAGGACAGTTACAGAGTAATTACTCTGGTTATTGTACTGTATTCTAATTTGTTTGAGATCAGAATGTTCAAACCAGCTTACAATACAGGGGCAGATCCAGAGATGTCCAAAAGGTGGGGGGTGGGGAGCAAAAGGGAGGGCCGATAGTGGGGCTGATTGAAATAACAGCATTTTAGGGGGGAAATTTTTGTTTTCTAGATGGCCGAAAATAACTGCTGAGGCGTTTCATTTTTTTTTTTTTGACTTTCCAAAAGGTTGACCTGGGCTGGCCCAGCCCCCCTAAAATTCCCCTGCAACAAAACAGTTTATTATAAAGTTAAAATAACATTACAGTTCAAGGTGTTCAAGACGTTTTTATGGAATCACAATTATGTTCTTATAACATTTTAACTATTGCTGCTGCAGTGTTGTGTTAACGTTTTAGTGTTATTTGTGGGAAACAATGATACATAGATTCGCGCCGTGTTGTCTTCAGTTAACTGTCTTTATTCGTATCTCTCCGTGTGTGCTACACCACCTTACAAAGTAGTACAGCACATCTCACGAAACTTTCAAAAGAATGTATTGAACTTAATATTGCTATAGAATAATAAGACTATAAAATTAGAGGTTGTGGCACATACATATGTTAGCATTCATGTGGAACTTTTTCATTAAAACATTATGATAATTATTGAAGGTGGGATTATTATTGACTTGTTACTCTCAATGAACATCAGGGCATGTACTCCACAGCAAAGCTTAACCAACAGACAGTAGGCATACTGATGAAATGACAAGAGTAACATTTAGTGGCACGTGTGTATTACATGCTTGCGTTGGCATTGCCTGCGACATAATTTCGCAAACTTTTTATCCACGCTTATGACCTACAGACGTGTCGAATGACTCAGTGACGACAGTATCAAATGGAGCAACACAAAGGATATTTACCATTGCAATTATTGCATCCTCATCGGGAGATTTAGTGCTGTTTGTGGACTACAACAATAATACATACAGTCAAGCCATGTTATCTTTAATCAACTGTTTTATTCATATTACTCCATGTGTTATAACATAACCTAACTGCATATTTCAGAAACATTATAGAAAGATTTTGTTTGCTTGAAATCATTCATCCTTTCTCTTTCCCACTTGTAGGAAAACAAACGATGGTGGTGCCGTCAATGATCCCCAACTGAGGAACTTTATGAGTGAATATTCATTAGTAAGTTCTACAACTGACCAATCATGTGACTCAGTTGACCAGGACTGTTCCATTATAAAATCAAAGGGTAAATATTCTAAAAGTAAATTGGATGGGAGCTCCTTTACATTGACAGTAATAAATCCAGCTCTTGGAGAAAGTTTAAAAGGTGTAAGAATTATTCAACAGATTGTTCCATATAGGACCAGTACAGTACAGGTGAGGAATTTTATATATCTACAGTATTTGTGTATATACTTAATTTTTATATATTCATTTATGAATGTACATATAACAATTTGTTTATGTGTTTTTACCTTGTACATTTTAGATTTTTTCGTTTTCTAACAATTACAGTAGGTAGATGTTAAAAGTTTAAATATTGATAAGCCTAATTTTTTGTTATGTATTAAGTTAAAATATTTTGTATATTTATAATATTTTAAGATTCTTTTTATGGGAATCACAAACCTGAAGCTACTACAAAATTGTGTTACAAATTAAACTAGAGCAGTCACTCCATAGAGTACATACCTCCACCCTGTGCCTGAATACAGAGTATTAACAATATGCAGGCCGTGTATGATGAGCGAAACTACTACAAGGGGGGTCTGGGGTCCTTCCCCTGGAAAATTTTGATTCCTAGATTGCCTGAAATGAGCTTTCCCAACTTCTGGGGTGTCTTTTAATGATCTTTATTTCTTCAAAATTCAAGGTTTTACCCCTCTTAAAAAAAAAAGGTCAGGTGATTTTATCTAATTCTTAGGCAGGGAACAGTGAATGTTCTTAGGCCTGTACTATAGAGAATAAATCAAAAATATAGTCAATATATTATTAGGCCTATATCATACCAAGTCTCATGCATCCGGCGTGAACCTCACGCTTTTCGAGCAAACATCAAGCTCTCAAGGCTCAAGCCACTCCTCTAATATCTCACGCTTTTCCACTAATCTCAAAATTTTTTTTGATTAAACCCAAACTTTTTATCGAATTCCTTCGCAATTCTATATTTTATCAGGCCCAGATCATCGAAAATTCTATCATTCCTGTTATAGCTACACATTTTTAATGTTTAATTTCAGCACTAGAGATATTCAAAGTGCACCAGAGAGCATCTAAGCCCAACATTTTTCAGGGCCCTTGGACGTTCCCTCGACTCACGTCAATCGGCTTTATTTCCTGTTAAATCTCAAGCACTCTACCTCCAACTTAGCATTTATTCTATATTCCAACATTATTGATTAGTTGGATACGTAGTCCTTTTTCCATAGATCGATGAACTGATAGGCCTGAAGAATACACTTTCGTACATAAATTATTACAACGTCGAGCTAAAACTGTTTTTAATTGTATTTAAATTCAGGCTCCGGAGGATAAAAATTTTTTGATATGTTGCAGAACTGATTTTTCTAAGACAGAAAAAAGTTGTTTGACGAAAAACTGGGAAACGGTGAATGAGATACATATTTTTTAATATTTAAAAACTGGGGGAATAACGTGTAAAAATGGGCAGTTACTCCCCTTTTTCCCCCAGTTTTTTAATTTTAAAAAATCTGTATCTCATTCACCGTTCCCCAGTTTTTCGTCAAACAACTTTTTTCTGTCTTAGAAAAATCAGATCTACAACATATCAACAATTTTTTTTCCTCCGGAGCCTGACTTTAATTGAATGCTAGTTGGGCTAAGCCTATTTTGTCCAATCTGCCAACCTATGCCTAGGTAGGTTACATAGTTACCAACCTGAAATAATTGAAATGCGTGATTTGAAACACGGGCCGGCTGCCAGCAGAGCCCCCCGTTGGGGTCTAGGGTCGGGGCCACGGTGGGGGTTCGGGATGCCCCCTGGGCGTTCTGACAATCTGAGCATTTTTAAGCTGTTTTTAGGGAGTGTTTATTGACAATATCAGGTACATAAACAAAAATATTTTTAATAAAGACACATACAATTTAAGTTTTAATGTATGTTTAATTTGAGCACCCGAACTAATGTACACAAACATTCATTACTCAACCAAACAAAAAATGAATAGGCTGCGGTAGTGAACCTTTCCTAAAACAATCAACACTTTTTCTACCCCTCCTGTTACTCCTACCCCCCTGATTCTTAATTAATTTGTTTAAAGGGCCAACATTTATTTTGAGTTGGGCTCCCGGGCCAAAAGATAATATCTGAGTACCGGTAATTAAGCAAGTCGTTATAATGTTTTTGGTAATTTCAAATTCTACTTTTTGTTACAATGTATGGTAACAAATTCTGTAACTTTAAGCAAAGAATACATACATAATTATCAATATTCTGTTCACATCCTAGTTGGTTAAAACAATAAGAAATTGCATTCAGTGTATAATAAACATTAGTAACATAAACATTAAAAATATATATATATACGCATACTTTATAAAACATAAATTGACCTGATTTTCTGATAAATTAAATAACAATAATTAAATGAAATATATTTAATGATATATGTATA
Organism: Anneissia japonica; assembly: GCF_011630105.1. Classification (NCBI taxonomy): domain Eukaryota; kingdom Metazoa; phylum Echinodermata; class Crinoidea; order Comatulida; family Comatulidae; genus Anneissia; species Anneissia japonica. The sequence goes on along the minus strand of NW_022709509.1, from coordinate 630,866 downwards.
TTTGCTACCATCAACCGTAACACATAATTTGAAATAAATGTAGGCGTATCGTAGAAGAGAGTCACTAATGGGCATTGACCTCAAAAGTACTGTAGAAGTACAGAAATAATACTTCTGCTACTTGCCAGAGTGTTTTTTGTGCATGCAGAGAAATATGGGTATATAGAACAACTAGGAAATAGGTGTGATATCGAAATTCCAATAGAGGAAACATGTTATAAAGATATCCTGTTTTCTTTCCTCTATTTCTTAGGTAAAACCGGATTTAAACTTCCAAAACGTTTCTACAATGTGTATTTAGGCTTCACCAATACTGTATTGCAAATGCATCAATAGTCAATTAGTCAATTGATTGAATAACGCTTTTGTATCATCAGCACACCTTTTTAGTGTAACCTTACAATGACTAGACAATGATTAATTAATATAGAGAAAACACAAAATAAAGAAATTTAAAAAAAATGTTCTCTCTCTTATAAAGTATAATGAAAATAACCTGATGGAAAAAAAAATTCAAAAAGAAAACTAGAAGGAACAATGCATCGAAAAAATGGGGGAAATAGCTCGGGGAATAACTTTCTAAGTATAAAAAAAATCTGTGGGGAAAATTAGCAATTGGCAAGTAGCCACCGTAATAGTGCTATATTCTGTAAAGTAAAGCCTCAAACCACCTCGATTTTAAGTCTACTAAGTTTAAAAATCTTCCCAGGCTTTTCCAGATATAGCTAAATCTAACTTAATCTTTGGCATTTTTTGATAGGAGATTATTTTTTTAGATTTCCGTGGGTTATCCCGACTCAAAGACAAGCCTGCGTACACACCTAACATGCACATTCATCTTCTATAAAATAGGAGACATGTTCACACGCAAGATCTTTTTAAAATTAAAATCAAAATTTAAAGTAGATGGACATTTTGAAAACAAAGGAAAAAAAATAAAACAATTTCTTCCATATTGCAGAAACTGCTTTTTGGATGAAGTTGAAACTAATACAAAAACAAATTCTTCTGTATTTAAAATAACTTTTTTAGATAGACATTTTAAAAACAAAGAACAAAAAAAAAACAATATCTCCCATATTACAGAAACTTATTTTTGGATGAAGTTGAAACTAATACAAAAACAAATTCTTCTGTATTTAAAATAATTTTTTAAAAAGAATTAAGAAATATTAGAAAATTGAAGATTAAATACACATTAAAAATAACAAGCTTCTGTTCTTTTGACTTTTGATAGTTAATATATATATATTTTTTAGGAATTTTGTTGTTGTCTTCATTTATAATGGGAAAATTATTTATCAAAATATTTAATTTAATTTGTTTTTATTTTTGGATAGATTCATGGGTCAAATTTGGTTAACCAGTTAACCATACCAATCAATTTTTAGTAACGCGTCAGTGAATTAAGTATTCACGTAAATACTGCACTTACCTAACTGCGTGCGTGTCTGATGCTGACAACTGCAGTTTCATTCACATAATCAACATTGGTTGTGACAATGAACGTGCAAGACCGCACGCATCGCCAAAGCTTTCGGTGAATTGAATCGCAAACAAAATAACAAAGCTCTCTAATGACTCAAGTTACTGCATGATTGTTTTATAGTTTTAATAAAACTAATTTCTTCTAATTTTAAATATATTTTCCCTGAATTCGTGATTATTCGTCGTCATGCGTAGACTAAATGCGTGACAAATTTAAGATCACGCATGTGTTTCTGCAAAATGCATGTTACATCCAAAATGACTTAGAAACGCGGGACCGTCCCGCACAATGCAAGACGGTTGGTAACTATGAGGTTAGCATGCCTTTTGTGAGCCAGGACTCAATAGTATTTTGTTACATATCTTCACAGAGTGGGGTTCGTCTGAACCCCTTGAATCCCCCCCCCCTCCGGATCCGCCACTGGTATTCAGGCACATTATTTTCTAAAGTGCTGCCAGAATACAAGGAGCAATTCCGTTATTTTCTTTTATGCTCGAGGGTAAAAAAATTGAATTTCCTTTGACCTTTTCTTCCGAAAATTGAAAGATGTCTTTCTTTGATTATTACTGTATGTACCATTTTCCCGCTAAATTTTATGAAGATCCATTCATTAGTTTTTGCGTAATCTTGCTAACAGGCAGACAGTGGAGGTAATTAAGAGGAGGAACAATTTTGCTTCCATTTTCTTGTCAAATCTTTTTTTTTTTGTAATTTTGTTTTTTCTGTAATTTTGAATTAATATATTGTTGCCCTTTCCTCAGATAAATCTCACACCTGACAGTGTTACATTAGCAACTAGCAATGTTGCCAAACTGAGCATATCGGACACTCCTCATGGTGACCTTACCTGGACAGGTGTGCCGTGTGAGATAGATGGTCAAGTTGTTAACTTAAAGGGCAATCCGGTAGATTTATGTAGAAAAACAGGTGAGAATCTAAGTTAAATCTAATACAGATTATAACTTTTACATTATACTACTCTTTTTAAGGGCAAAACATATGGGTATTGAATATCCACAGGACCTGGAAGGGGGTCCATTGGCAAGTATACTTACTGTTAGATGTGAAGGTAATAAAAAGGATTGCTGAGGGTATTCAATGGCAGATCGAGGAATTCAAAATAAAGGGACCCCAGGGAGGGACATAAGGGATAGAGGGTCTATATCACCTCAACTCCACATGGCCTGCGGTACGAAATTTTATATCTGTGGCACCTCCAGAAATGGCATTCTCCAGAATTTTGATATAATTTTTTTTCCCCTTTTTTTTCATTAACTATCAATAAATTTAGGAGATCGGTCATGCGGGATGCTCACCCCACCCCCCTCTCTCTTTCTTGAATTCGCTTATGGTATTTTACATAAAAATTGGAAACTGTGTAAATGATATAAGACAGTTAAAGATAACACAATTCTAGGTTTAAAACAAATTGTATGAGATAATATACCTACTTACAGCTGAACCAATGATGGATCAGTGTTTTTTTTATGTTTTGGGTTATAATTTTTTTTCTGATTAATTGCCCGCATATAATATTTATTGTTTCTTATTGTTTAGCAATACTAGGCCAACCTGTGGCCAGGGCAGAGCAGGCTCCCATTTAAATTTTGAGTTAATTATTTCATAAAAATGGAAAATATTTACCAAAGAAAATGTTATACATCATTTAGATTAGCTAATATAAAGTGTAGAAGTTGTATTGAGAATTGTTAGATGAGTTGAAAGATCAGTATTTACATTGAAGAAATTTATTATGTAAATAATGAAAGAACAAAATTGAAGACAAATATCATGTTATACTTTAGTATGTCCTTGTTTCATGTTGATCTTAGAAAGCAATAATATTAAAAATTACCTTTTAAAGTTAAGTATTTACTTTGTTAAAATCCAAAACAAACATGTCTAATATAGTTATATTTATTTTTCCTGCATTTAGACAAAGAAGTGCTCTGTATAGTGCATTAATTTTTTGTATTGATTTTTTGTAAGGGCTGGAGGTCTATGTGAGATCAATAAATGTTCTAGACGAAGTGTCTAGTAATTAATGAACAGACATATTATTTTGCAGAAAAGATCTTCGGCTACACTCTATATCTGTTATTGCTCAATACCATTTTTTTTTATACACAGCATGATTAATAGTAGCATTTTTGTTTATGTCGTATTGTAAGCGCGGGCCTGTAGAATAAGTTCCGTTTGGTGCTGATTAGTCTGAGACGACTTCTTAATTGATCAATGGACGTTTCTGTAAATCATTCTATAAAACATGATTGCGGCTTAGGTGCTGAAATAAATTGACAGTAAATATACATTAGAGAAAATCATAGTAACTACAGTATGTCGGGTTGATTCTTTGTCGTGCGGCCCTGATAATTGCAATCAGTTCTTTTTACTTTTCAGAGTCCCTCAGGTATAAGCCCACTTCATGTATAAGGCCAATGGCATAACGAATGGCCCGGTGTCCCTGTGGCTTTCTGAGACTGGGAGTCCCCCTTTTTGATTCGGTCGCCAATCCGATTGTGGGGTTTCAGATGTGCTCGTTTTTTTTTCATTTTATTCTAGATTGTTTTTAATGACAAAATAAAGTATATGGTATCAGTTGAAGATCAGGGTATTTTAAATAGAGAGGAAATGGGGCAGGGAGGGATTTCACAGATCTATATGACCTGAACCCCACCATGGTTAGCGTTGAAAGGGACAGGGAGGGGCTTTCACAGATCTATATGACCTCAGCCCCACCATGGTTGGGGTTGAGGCAAGAAAATTTATGATTGTGGCACCTCTAAATGGCCGAAAATGGCCCTCATAAACTTTAAATGTGAGTATAATTTTCACTTTTTCTTCATTTTTAAAACAATTGGCAAATTCATGGATCCTCTGGCCTACAATGCCCCCTTAATCCTCCACTGGATCTTATAAGATTTATATGATACTGTATATGTTTTACAGTCGATCTCAGAGACACGTATGCTGTTATCAACAAAGCCCTTTTGGGTCACGGTGCTAGATCGAGAACTCTAAGGCTGGGGCACCTTCAGGCCCCTAGGGGTCAGGGGCCCTGTGGACCGCCGCATGAGAGCGCATAGCCGTTACACCACATTATAAGCCCAACCCCTACTTTACGCCCATTTTTACATACCAGCCTTTCCTCGGCAAGAGCCCAGAGTATAATTAGTTGAATTTTGCAAATACTCCGAAAAAGAAAAATTAAATAGTGCCTTTGAATTATCATGCAGGGCTGAAAAAAATTGCCTTTTGATTGAACAGGGGATTTCCCGTGTTTAAGCCCATTCCCAGAATCGGCTCAATTTTGTGTTCAACGGGAATGGGCTTATATCTGAGAAACTGCAATATTTCTATTAACAACAAGCTTATTTTAATTATGTTCTTGTTTTGTAAGTTAAATGGCTATCATTAGAGGCAGTATATTTTTAATGCCTTAAATTCTCGCGTGTAAAGGCAATCCACAAATAGGACGACCCTCGAGTTTGAGAAGATTTTTGGATGATTTTTGTATGTCAGGCAATGTTTTATATCGTGTCTGCAATTATTAATTTCAATTTTTGTAGGATCTTGGAAATCATGTGATGATAATCCTTTAATGGGAAATGATAAAGAACGAGGACCATCAAATTATGGACCAGCACGGAGAGTAGCAGAGCGTAGTTTTCTTATAGTGACAGGTAGATCAAAATCATTTCATCATTTAATTCTTCAATTTCGTCCATCTGTTTATTCATTCATTCCTTTTTGTCTATTTGTTTAGTCATTCATTATTAAAATTTTACTAGGTAGTGAAGTTGATACAGTATAGCTATAAGCTCAGTCAGCTAACCCAGTCTAATACTGTATATAAGAACATTATCGTATGGCCTTACTAAGGCCATATTCGATTGCAAAAATATCTGTATCTTCTAGGTAAAATACTAAAAAAATCTAAACCATTGATTGTTAGTGTTGCAGGAGCAAGCACTAAAGAATCATCACAAGTCTTTAAGTATCTTAATGTTCCACCCCATTGTGGGGTATGTGATTCATTTTATTTTAACACCCCTGTGATGCACTGATCATTTTTGGCGGGGTATGCAAATCATTCAAATTTTGGAGTGATGTTCCTCCCCCAGGATGTGTAGTTAGTTTATTGTAAAGTTGATATAGCATTACTCAGTCAGCTAAATTTCTAATATTCAAGAACACTATCATATGGCCTTACTAAGAGCCTGTTCAATCATAAAAAATATCCCTGCATCTTCCAGGTAAAAATACTGAAAAGAATAAAGACTATTGTTTGTTTTATTTTTGCAGGAACAAGCAATAAAGCATTAGCACCAATACTATTTCAACTTGCCATATACATAGCCAACCTCTTCTTCCTTACTTCGGACACAATTGCTCCGATTATTGAAGACACAATGCTAACTGATCAACTTGCAGAATCTAATAACCTCATCATTATTGGTGGACCGGGAGAAAATTTACATAGTGTCAAATATTTGGATAAAATACCAATCAACATTGATAATGATAGCGGTGAGTAAGCATTGTTGTTATTGTCTACTGTATTACAGGAAATCAGAAAAAAAACCAATAGGAAAAAACACTACAAAAGTGGAACAAACCATTTCACAATAGTGGTATTTTTAAGTATTAACATTTATTTAAACAAAATCTTATTATTTAGTAAAACAAATCATATTTTAGTTAATACAATGAAGAAATAACTTACACTTTCTATAATGTTAAGCTGTTAGCCAAGTGTCACCTGTTTTTTTTATTTTACTTTCATAATTATGCTATGAATTCAGGTAATTATCATGGGTAGGGTTAATGGAGTGTATGATATAACACCAATATGTATTGGACAATACTCCTATTATGAAATAGATTGTACCATTGCTGTGTTATTTATTCTGGCCTAGTGGTGCTTTTTGTAATTCATTATTTATTTTTTTTAAATTTTATTTCACTTCCTGTGTTTCTGTTATGTATTGTGGATCCCTAATGATCAAGTCCGGCTGGATAGACCACCCTCACAAAATATCGTTGAAATAACGTTTTCCTTTCGGGTATTCTATCATACACTTACTAAAACACGAATCGGCTGTTGATCATGTGATAGACAATAACAAATGGTAAAGATAAACATGTGATAAATCAAGAGGTTGATGCCTACTGTTGAAAGACAGATATGGGATGAAATTCAAATGAGTATGCATAAAATGATGAATTGTTGTGTGAATGCACTCTTCTGCCATATCCATCAACATAGTGCATTACAGCTTGGACAATGTTCAGAATATAAACAAAATACATAAAAAATAGCAAAGTTTGATTGGCTTGTCTTAAAAAATTGTAGAATTGTTTAATCTATAACAAACCAAGCACAATTTTATGTATACTTACTGTGAGCTTTCATCTATGTTATCTTTCAAAAATGGTTACTTATTAATACTATTATTATTACTATCAATATTATTATTATAATAATTGTTATTATTTTGATCATTGTCCTTATTATATATATATATAT
>NW_022709509.1:617756-623813 GCF_011630105.1 Anneissia japonica | reverse complement strand
TTATTTGGAACCAATTCCTTTTTTAAAAAATATTTTTAGGTGTACAATTGTCATCATTTTCATCATATCTTTATTTTTATATTATTTATTAAATATTATTAATATTTGTTATTTTGATTATTTATTATTACTGTACTATTTTTTGTAATTAGTATTGTAATTTTCCACATATTATTTGGAACCCATTCTTTTCGTTTAATCTTTTTAGGTATACAATTAGGCGAGTGTATTTTCAAGAAGACAAGGGTGGGTTTACTTGCACTAGCCCCACATGGCAACCAAGGCTTGTCATTGATCTTGCTGGGCAACTCCCTTGGGGGTCTGAGGGACGTTGTGAGCCTAGCTAGCCCAACTATTCCACCAATGACCAGGTCACCCGTAAGTATAACCAATAGATATTGTAAAACTAGAGATTGTCCTCGTACAATTCAACTTACCTGATTCCATTTTCTGTCGCAACGGTGACATGGGTCCAGTGGTTTGGGGCTCAGGATTATTGACCAGAGAGGAAACCAAAAATTTTGTCATAGAACACTGCTTTGAAAAGCATTTTTACAGTCTAAAAGTGTCATAAAAAAGCTTGCACCCAAGTGGCTATAAGTGGAAGCAAATACTACCCTTTGCCAGCTACCACCCACCGCCTCAATTAATCATCCAGCCTCCTACTTTACCTTCGCGTCCCCATCACACCCTTTTCCCCTTCCCATTTTAATACCCCTTGATATGCCACTGCAAAATATCTGGGAATCTACATGTGTCTATTCTTAGTCACCTCAAGACAACCGTGTTGGGACTGAGATGGGTGTGAACCCTTCTCGTTGACTATTCCATTCATCAGAATTCCCTGGCACTGCCATTAGTGTGTCCTTCCTATTCCTATTATACAACTTATAAAATCCGGCTTTGCATACATTGGCAATGATATGGTAATGGTAATGGTTTGGGACTTGTAAAGCGCATACTTCATGGTCTCTATGCGCTTAAGTTACACAAAAGAAAACAAACCAAAAACTAAATCCTAAAGTCTAACCAAGCGACCTAAGAATTAAAAAAAAGCATGAGAAAACAGACTATCGCAGGGGAACCAATATCACCGCACCATTTTCCTGCAATTTGAGACCACAGGCAAGCAGTGGTTTGCAGGATCATAACTCACAGATGCTCAAGTGATGTTGGCGTCTAGACTAGCCTATCCTAGAAAAACTAAACGATGGAAGTAAAACAACAAAGGTAAAACAACAGAAATGGAAAATTTAAAAAGTTTGAAAAAGGTAGGATATGCAATTAGGAAAATGAAATATATATGCGGAAGTGTTTTATAATAATGGCATTTACAAAAGCTACAGGTTTGGAAGTCAAAGATTGAGTGCATGTATTTAATATGTATTCTTAGAATTCTGCTCACATATTTGTCAGTGTGCTAATTGCAAGTTTCCATCACTGCTGGCGATTCGATGTGCTAATGGCAAATTGCCTTCCTTTTTATCACGATTTTTCTTTGAATGCATACTTCCCTATGCAATATAATCCATTGTGTATAGTATTTTTGTATTTATTGACATAATGCTAATACAATAACATTCAATATATTGGAATTTTTTTATACATTTGCCCTTCAAATTGACTTCAAAACATATTTTTAATATAAAAAAATGAATTTATATAAAGCAATTTTGATATTGAATTAAATTGTTCAAGCTTAATAGCGAACCGTCTTTCGAATGATACATTTGAAATGAGCGGCTGTTCTGTGGCAAAACAAGTACTTGAAATTTTTACTTTTCGAGAAAAATTTAGTAAAGCATGTTTGCAACTTTGCAATAAATTGTCATAACCTAATCCATTTTATTACATCTGTTTTTCAAACTCAATTCAGCCATAGCTCCATGATTCAGCCACCAACCCTATATTTCAGCTAACATTGACGTAACTCATGCGTCCTTTTCTGTTGTCACTCTAAGGCAGAAACATTTAAGTTTTCAGTCCTGGGTGTCATATATCTGATGTGCATATTAAACACTGTACAGAAAGGAGCGGCCGTTCTGTATCTAAACAACATGAAATTTTCACTTTTCAAGAAAAATTGAGTAAAGCATGTTTGCAACTTTGCAATAAATTGTCATAACCTTCTGAAATTTTGCAGGACTACTACATATTTATAGACAAGATTATATGTAAAATTTTAATGGCAACTGTTGGTTAATTGCAAAGTTATTAACGACATTAACTAATACGTTGATTTACCATGGAAAGATGTCAGTCACAGTATTGTTGCAAGTGAGACATATTTAATGAATTTATCATGTATAGGAAGTCATATGCATATAACTTGTGCATACGTTGTTGTTAAGAACAATGATGTAAAAACACCATCAACCAGTTGATTTTGCTGTGCCAAACTTCATCAGCTCAGAACAATTTTTGAGTACCATTCCATAGATACATTGTTTTGCAGTAATCTTGCAGTTAGGCTGTTTTACCGCGGAAAATCACTAGATTTTTAATTTTGTGCTTAAAGACAGGTGGTGCTATTTCCGAAAAGACTGATTATTGAGACCTGAAATTTTCACAAGTATTAAATATACTCCAAAATTGTATTATCTAAAAATCGACAGAAATGTCAGTTTCGTTGTTTTGCCTCGGGACGGCTAAAAGTAGGAAGGATTTGTCTCCCTGTGTATTGCCCCATCTCCACCAGAAGGACCCCACCGGAAATAGGTCTCTAAAGTTTTGTGGGATGTCCTTGGTATATTTGATACCAAGAAATCCATCCAACTTCCAATAATTTTGTCTGTTTTTTTGTTTCAGTTTTCCAATATGGTACCCGATTTTGTTATAACAGGACCGGATTTTAACAAAAAGGGGGCAGGAGGATACCTGTGTTCTGGGTTCTGGGGTAACAGGTGGGAGTACCGCCTCGAGTTGGCTTCATGCGCTTGTTGATCCAAGTCTGTACTAGCATGATGGAAAATAACATGAGCTAAACATAACAAAGGAAAGGGCCAAGGATCTTACAAATACATTTTTAAGAACGGGGCCCATGTTGCAATATTGTTATCAGATCAAATATTTAAAAATTATATGGAACAATAATATTATTATTATTGTTGTTGTTGACAATGTGGAACTTTTGATAACATGACACGGTAGGACGTAATGACGTCACTAAGAAGTCATCTGCGCATGCGAGAATGTTAAGTTCTCCTTGTCGTGTGGATTTTAGTACACAATTTGACCAAATCTACATTGTGCAGAGAACGTAGGATGGTCACACCTGAGTGAATCCATTCTAGCGTCTTGTTGTTGAGGTTGTTAAGAGTATGGAAGGCCAATTAAATCTGGTATGGAGCACAATAATCGCAATAAGTGAGTCACCGAAATTTATGCCCTGGAACCCAGACTAAGCAAGTGGTTGCACCAGTGAGGTGGACTACACACGGGCTCCAGTTGGCAGCACTTTATACGATGGACCGTTTGGGGAGTAGACATTTTTTATGAATGATTTAATAATCTGAACACATTGAGACCATAGTAATATGTACTAAATAAGTTGTTATTATAATTATTATTATTATTATTATTATTATAATTATTATTATTATTATTATTATTATTATTATTATTATTATTATTATTATTATTGGCATTTACTTCGTATAGCAGAACAACCATTGTTTTTATTTTTTTTTCTTTTCTATTTCTTATGTTTTTATTATTATTATTATTATTATTATTATTATTTATTATTATTGTTATTATTATGACCTTATTTTCATTGTATATTTATTATCATTGTTGGTTAAGATGCATATATTTTAATACCAAAGTCCTTGAGTATGTGAGTACGCACTAACCTTGTCGGAAATGTTTGTCTAATGGTCTACTGCCCAATTCACCATCAAGAGAGGGAGCACTGCTCAGCTGATGCCAGCCCCCAAGGCCCAGCCAACATTCCCCATCCAGTTACTCAACTATTGATGTACAGTATTTTTAATAAATATATGTTACACAATTTAGAATTAAATATTTATCTCGGTTGTAAACAAATCATAGTCATTCGCAGTCATTTTCAAAATACTAAATTTCAAACCTGTATGTATATTTTGGAGATTCCAACATTTTGGAACAATTTGGTTACTTTACTTCATTTACTTTACTTAAATTAAATTAATTTAAATTTACTATTTATCTAGATTTTAATCAAAATCATGGTTATTCATAACCCATTGTCAGGCTTCTAGATTTTAAACTTGCATGTATATTTTGGTACTTTCCAACTTCCCTTTCTTTTTCCTTTCCCCAAATTGAATCAATTAGAAAAAAAATATATATTTACCAAGGTTTTAAAAAAGATTATGAAGATTTTATACTTGTATACAGGTCTCCCTCCAATTAACTTTTGGGACCTGGGTTTCCATGGTCTTTATCAGTTTTTGTCTCTAATTAGAATAATAAAGATAATAGACATTTTCTAATTTGGGTCATTAATTAGAGGTGTCTTTAATTTTTTATTTCAATACATTGTCGCTTTAATAATAAACGTTTCAAAACATCAATTTATGATACATTCAGTAAGTCACGTTTATTTAACTGAGGAACCTGTTAGAAACATTAAACATGCTAAGCCGCGTCACGTACACAGTAATGACAGTTCTTTATTATGTATGTCAACTCAGTAATTTTCTGTGTTAACAATTGAACTGTATTAATATGCAAGTTAATTTGTTAAGATGATACAGTACCTGGTATTAAAACAGTATTAATATGCAAGGTTTTAACGCTTTTTTTTTATGTGTGTGTCTAGAAAACAAATAACCAAATTGTTGGCAAACATAATCGATTGGAAACAGGAAATGATTAAATGTGCTTAAATCATACAGACGCATTAATGTTTAACCGGAGAATCTGTTTTTACAATCAGTTAACATTCTAAGCTGCCACTGATAATATTTTTTGTCAGTACGCATTAATATAATGTTTATGTCAACCTGACAAATTGTATGTCTTAACACATTTCCTGTATTAAATATGCAAACAACAAGTTTTTAAAACTAATATAAATAAACGTGTGCCAGTGGTGTGTCAAGGATTGTTAAATTGAAACAAGAATCTGACTAGCAGAAGCGAAGTTATAATAAAAGAATTTGTTCAGAAATGGGCTTGTGACAAATTAATCTAAAGTAACATAGTTTGCCATTAACTCAGTCCAAAAGCAGTGGTTTGAGTGTGATGATGTCTACCTTCCAATCTCGCTTACTGGGTTCAGATCATACGACAGCATAGTTTTTTTTCCACGAATAAATCTAAACTCCAATCCCTAAGCCTCTCAGCCATATTATTTTTGATGATGTGATACACAGCTAATCCATTTTATTACATCTGTTTTTCAAACTCAATTCAGCCATAGCTCCATGATTCAGCCACAAACCCTATATTTCAGCTAACATCAGCGTGACGCATGCGTCCTTTTCTGTTGTCACCCTAAGGCAGAAACTTGCAGCCGCTATTTGTACCCTCCTAATTGCTTCATTAACACCCTTTAGGCAATGATCTCAGACACACGCGCTATACGCGATTGTCCCCAGATAATATGTGTTTCTCGTCTTGGTCCTGCAAATGCACATGTTTTAGTTGGCGTACCTTTACGCTGTTGTTTTTGGAACAGTACCTTGTAAACTGAAATTGGAAAATATTGTGAACAACACTTTCATGGTTTCAAAATTTTTTATTGAGCTATTGAGAATATCGACGACGATTTTAATTTCAAAATTGTATATACAGTAGGAAATATTTTCTACGAACTTCAGGTCAAATAACATTTAATATAGTGTGCAACTCATGGTAAACACAAGTTTTTTATAAATTTTACATACGTCAGTTGGCCTTAAGGCCAACTCAGACAGCGTCGGCCGACGCAGCCCGACGCGATTTATCGTCGGGGACAGTCTTAAGCCGTCGTGAGAAATATTAAACACGTTTAATATTCTACTACGCAACTGCCCCCGACGCACGCGATTTTTTTTTCCGTACGAAACATTTGCATGAAACTTCACTCGG
>NW_022709509.1:591662-617557 GCF_011630105.1 Anneissia japonica | reverse complement strand
TACAATTAACTTGGTCTAGCCTTGTAATCAAGAACCTGCCGATTACTATGCCTAATATTAATAAGTATCTCATTTTTACATTCATTTGATGTTTTGCCATTTTGGCAGGTCTTATGGCATCCAGTATTTTAGAGCTGCCTATTCTCAGCTCTTCTCTTAATTTGAAAATAACTGTCATTCTGTTTCATTTGATCAGATGAAGAAAAACGCGCTTTTCCTTACTATTTGTGCTTTTCCCAGAAAGCGTTTTTAGTTGGCCTAGGTAATTATGCAAAACCCAGGCCTAACTAAAAAATTAAAATTGTCATAGTATATGTAACTCAAGTTAAAATAACACTTTTCATTACTCGTGCAGCCTAATCAAATATTATGTCATTTTAAACGACCCATTGGTATTAACTCGGTAACATCAATGTATTTTTAAAAATTAGACAGCGACGTTCTCTCAGAAGTTTTTCTGCAGACGTTTATCTGTTGATGACCTTTTGACCTCCTGAATTCTGCAATGAGATTTTCGGGTCGATTCAGCCGAGACGGCCCGAGTGGAGTTTCATGTAAATGTTTCGTACGGAAAAAAAAATCGCCCGACGCACACCATCGCGTCTGCGTTCAACTCACACAGACCCGACGCGACAACAAATCGCGTCGGGCTGCGTCGGCCGACGCTGTCTGAGTTGGCCTTTAAGAACCAGTATTGTGGGAAAAGTAGTACTTCATTATTTTACAAACAAGATCGGTTATTGATTAACCAATTTAATTATTTGAAATCAATTTAATTTGCCTAGATAATAAAATGCATCAGTAATTTACCCAGTGTAACTGTTTTTGGAATAATTTACCATGTTCACTATTCAGTTATGAAATACAGTGTACCCAAGGTCGTTTAGGAATATACTATAATTAATTTCTGTTTGTTGCACTCAATACAAAATGTGTTGGTTCTTTAGGTTGATAAAATACAGCATTGCCCAGCTTGAAACAGACTTTGTTAAGATATGTCTCTGAATCTAATCAAACAATTCTTAGTTTTACAGGCAGACACAAATTTAGTATATTATTTACTTCTTTCGTATATGTTTCATTTCACTTATTGCGCCATAAATACAAATAGAAATATAGTGGTTATGTGGTAGGATGTCCCAGACATAGAAGATTGATCCAACTGTCGACGGGCTCTCCTCACGACGACAATAATATAAAATATCATAGAAACAATTTTAAAGCATTACCGTAGTTCCGGCGAAAGCATGTGCAAATTTCAAATTGTTAGTGTGTATTTGATTAACAGAAACAAATAAAAATATATCAAAATAATGAATTAAGTAGAGGCACTTGCAAATGAAATGATATGTTCGTCTTTATGGAGATAAGTAAATATAATTATTTAAGAATTGATATATTCCAGTCCCATTTAACTTAAATTATCACATACATAATTAATTTCAGTTTTATAATTAGTTTTGTTTAATTTTGTTTATCTCCTGCTTCCGTTATTGTTCGTTTATTCCAACTTTTTGTAAATTCTAGAATAATTGGTATGTATTGTTTTTATAAATGTGTTAAGATTAAATTAGTTTTCTTTAACTATACCTTATCACCCTTCGTCAATGAATTGGTTTTTTTTTTATTATTTAACAATTGTTGTCGTTGAAGAAAAATTATAATATTTATGAAAATACAATCTAAATTATATTATTTATTACAAACACTCTTTTGCCTGATGTTTAAAGAAAAAAAACGTCATTTATCTTGCTGTCAATGTCAAATTATGCTTTATTATTATTAGTAATATTATAAAAGTATTAATTGCTAACTATTACTGTGTATATTTTAAGTTGTTAGAACAAAAATGTTGGTTTTCTTCGCCAGTAACCGACGAGTAACTGTTCTTGTATCTTCTTATTCTTCCATTAATGGACAAACTTCAGTGTAGCTCAAAGGCATTTTGGAACCATGTGTACAAAAGTTTGGATGTTTGGCTTTTCATTTTTAATTTTTTTTAAATATATTATGTTGTTTAATTTAATTTATTAGTTATTTTTTAAAATTTAAGTTAGTTTTCTGCATTATATTTTTCAAAGGCATTTTGAAACAGATGTACAAACGTTCGGATGTGTGGTTTTTCTTTTTATTTATTATTTTTGATTTATTTATTAATTTGTAAAATTTAATTTATCTTTATTATTTTTTTATTATTTAATTTCAACAATGTCTGCATTATATTATTCCATAACCCTGGATAGGACCCTTTCTATCCGTCCAGGTCAGAGGGAACCTAGAACTCATCAAGGTAGGGACGTCCACTTCTTTATTATAGACCAAACTTTGCCTATTGGACGGTAAAGTGTGTCTATTGATTACCGTTTCGACAAACTTAACTAACAAATCTACAGTACCCAGGACATTACTAAAAGCTGTTTTTGTTATTATTATTACTGTTAAATTATTTAATGGCTTCTGCAAATTGCCGAAAACTTAATTTATTTTAATCATTGAATTTATTATTTGAAAAAAGTTTGTTTCCTTTTATATTAGTTATTCAGTGTTTTAATTGATTATACAAATATTTCATTGTAGAAAGTTACAAACGTGTGGTGGTTCTTACATAGCCTTGGTGGTGGGGGGGGGGGGTTGTTGGATTTTTAATTGATTCTTTACGATAGCAAAATATAGAACACATAGAACAAACGTATGGTTATTGATTATTTATTGTATAATGTAATTATATGATCAAGTACCTATTTTAGGGATATAGTTTTTCTTTGTGCAAGATATTCATAAGCTGTTATTTTAAGTGTAATGACATGCATAATAATGATGTTTAGGTTTTATCGGTGTTGATTTTAATTATATATAATAATGCCTGGAGACCTGAACAATATGTGCAGCATAAGACTAGTATTATTATGCCTAAGTTCATTAATCAAATTTAGTTTACTATCAGATGCAAGGTTAATGATAACGCCAATAGTATTCATAAAAATCGTAAGAAATATTACCGAGAATATATATTAGTAGAACATAAAGTTTTGAAAATCAATATACAGATGAATAAAAACAGTTGCCACGAAAATGCTCGCATTGTGTCTAAGTTTAATATTTAAATGCAATTGGGTATAATCATGGAGGATGGTATAATATACAGATAAAAAATTCTCAACATTATATTTTACGTTGTCGTAAATATTGAATTGTATCATGGAATACTAATTGAGTTCCAACTAATAAAGTGAAAGATGAAAAGGTAGAAAATTGTGATAGGCGTAATATAATACAAGTACACGCATATTTTTTTTATTCATCTTTTATGTTGCCTAATTGCACATGGTAGAAAACATGAAGACAGGCCTTTGATAGCTCTAATGAAGTTAAAAATAGAAGGGTAGCATATTATGATAGATGTAATATAATACAAGTAGGGCCTACTGTACACGCATATCTTTTTGTTGTTACTTAATTGCACATGGTGGAAAACATGGAAGATATTTTATAGCTCCTATACTAACCTTAGGAGATTCGCTGTGCTATTATAACAGTTTCATCAGAATGACGATTTGTCACTAGAAAATACATACAAACATATATCTTTGGAGATCCTGTCTTGTCAAATGCTTTTAAGAGGGTGTTTCATATTGATCTGTGTTTTTTGCCATGCATCAAGGACTAGTGCTGTCCAACTACGCATGTGATTTAGATGCTTAATTCGGATTTGAATTTCCAACAAAGCCACAATGCATTATAGACAACAAAAGTTCCCGGGTTGAAACACGGTTGGAGCTCCTATTTCGCAGATTCCTCTACGTATAACATTGAAAGTTATATCTACAGCATTACCACAAGACGATATATATCATGATGTATTCCACGTGTGTTCCTTAGATAAGTAAAAAGACGATGAGATGACAACGACATGAATATTTCAACCCGTCCTCGGGTGTTCTTTAGCATATCTGTATTAATAAGTTAATACACCTTTGTGTTGTGTACTTGTTTTAAAATGAACAAATTAAATGCAATTATAATCAACGCAGTAACGAGTCTAGTAATATGCATACGTATGTCATTAACCCCCATAATGACTCCACCTTTCTGTCCGAGTCTTGTTTGTTAAGCCTCGCAGTTGCAATATAAATTATAATTAAAGTGATAGCATCCCCAAAACACTTAATGGTATTGTCTATAGTGGGTTCAATTTTGATGAAGAAAAATAAGGATATTTTAGAATTTGTATGGAAAGTGATTAATTTGTTCACTTGTATCGTACAGCTCAACAGCGAGTGATTTTGTATTGTTAATGCATTATAACAACAGAGTATAAATTACAATTACTTCGTCAAACGGATCAATGTAAATTTAACTAAGTGAATTCGAGGAAGTTGAATTTTGAATATCCACTCCATATTGAGTGGTCTTTAAGCTTCTTACATATTTATTTATTCCCCAATACACAGTTATACAAGTATATAATAAGCAATAAATCATGATAACAGTTATGTAAAAGCGTTCATTTCAGAAAGAAGTGTATGCCCCCAGGCGCAAACTCCTCCGCAATTACAAACAACGAACGTTTTCCGGCATTGACTATTATCAAGTTAAAGTCAGGCTCCGTAGGAAAAAAATGTTTTGATAAGTTGTAGAACTGATTTTTCTAAGACAGAAAAAAAGTTGTTTGACGAAGAACTGGGGAACGGTGAACGAGATACAGATTTTTGAATATTTAAAAACTAGGGCAAAAGGGGCGTAACCGCCCAAATTTACACCTTTGTCGCCCAGTTTTTAAATATTCAAAAATCTGTATCTCATCCACCGTTCCCCGGTTCTTCGTCAGACAATATTTTCTGTCTTAGAAAAATCAGTTCTGCACCATATTAAAAACAAAAAAAATTCCTCCGGAGCCTGACTTTAAAAGCAGTGATACCAACAATAGTTTTAGTTACGTTTTATTTCTTAGTTTTATAATATGAATGTCTTTTGATAATGGTAATCTTATAGTGTATATCTATATACAATTTGCCCTCCGTTTCGGGAGCACTTTGGATCTGAAATTTGGGTTAGTGTTAGTCTCCGATTCGGCCTCCACGTAGAGGGTTACCATTAAATTAAAAGATGGAAGATTGTTACTTGGTCCTTTGAAAAAAGTGGTCTCGAGGGGTTAGTTTCGAATTGGAGGGTACATTCTATAAATATTATCTTTATGTTACTTTGATGGTAAAGAACTTGAAATGTTATTATTGACCTAATTTACTTGAAGGAAAGGGCAGCCAAAATCACTATTAGTAACCTTCCATTGTTTTTGTAGAATAAATATTAAACATAGATAAAAACAAACAATAATAAAAAAAAAAACAATAACATTTGATGGTAAAGAACTTGAAATTGTATTATTGACCTTATTAAATTAACTTGAAGGTTCTACCTGCGCTCCCTTAGTTGGCTATTTTTTATGTAGTTGTATAATGTTCTTCTTATTGGCTTTTAATTATTTCAATTCAATTATTCAGCAAAAAAACATTTGAAACATATACTGTATTATCAAGACAATTGAAATAGTAAAGTATTACCGAAGAAAAGGACGCTTCAAAACTGTTGCTAGCTTAGCATGCAGTGTTCCTTCATAAATTCAGAAGTTAAAAATATATAATAAATTAAAATCTTAAAATACACTTAAACTACAAGACACTTAACTACCAATGAAATTACAATATTAAAATTGAGATAAAAACGATAGCCTTGTATAAAATTATTTTGAGTAAGACGATAAAAGATGTTCCTAAAATTTAGTTTTAAAATGTGTTTATTTCTTTTAAGTCACTACAAAAGCTGTCCTAGAATTTAGGACCTGTACACAAATTTTGAAACTGCTAAAATTTAGATTTCTTCGTTTGGGTAAAATATTGCAGTTAAATCGTGTTTCATAATTATGGTTGTCACAATATGTTAAAAAAAAAAGTTAAACGTGTGATAAAATTATTAATTGAATTTTACATAAAGTAGCCAATTTGGAGCTTATTTGTCTTTTAGTTTTAAGTATTTTATATTTAAAAAAGTATTGGTCAGTTGAATCTGTTTTTCTTGCCCATACTATTGCGCGAATAGCTTTCTTTTGCATGCGGATTCAGTAGAATAGGAGATTAAGCATCGTAACCAAGTAGTCATAACCTCACTTATAATGCAACTTGCTGCCTCTGCCTGATTATACTACCTCCACCTTCGATTATCTATTCATTACCCACGGTAATGAATTGATCATAAAATATAGTGGAGTGGAACAGAGGAGTTTAAATTTTGAGTAAAATGTCAAAGATCAAGGTCACATAAAGTTCGAAAAATGCTCTGAAATTTTCCCCCTGAGCACAAAAGAAAGTAATGGAATCGCCCATAAATGCCCTGTGTATAATATTTGATATTCAGCCACATGGCGGATGTATGAGCTCTATGGAGTGACTGTATTCTATAGTTGTCTCAGTTGCACTTTAAAGTTAAAACACTTTCGTAGATTTATATCTGAACCAATCAATACACAACCTGTCATCCTATTGGCATATTACGCGTTTAGTTATGCCGACAGTTGAAAGTCCTTGGGATAACACTGCAATATAATCTAGAGTAAATTTAATCATGTATATAATAGAATAAATATTCAATATTTTTATCCATTAATCAATAGTATAATATAGAGTAGCGACTGACAAAAGGCACGTATGCACGACCCCCCAAACCCAGTTTCGATGGTTAAAATTGCCAATTTCATTACAGTAATTGCAATATTTAATAATCTTTGGCATAACATGTCACTCTGTTTATATTAGCGTGCTATCAGTGAATAATATGACGTCGTCGTATCGAATGATTTGCGTGCTGCAAGCTTGTCGACAACTTGTGCTTGTGGAGCGGACCATGTTACGAGCGTTTTTAAGGGCATCCACAATTACTACTAGTAACCTTACAGTATTTTTTGTAGAATAGATAAACAAGCTAAAAAAAGTAAGTATATACTCTAGTAATGAATATTTATATAGGTACCACCATATTATTGGAAATTGGGCAAGCACGGAGAACCACTGTCGTCGGACGCCTGTTGAGGTCGTCAGATTAAAACAAAATAATTTGCCTATTAAACTAAAGTTATTGCGATGTAGACCTACAGTTCCTTAATGTTGCAGTCCCTAAAAGTATCCCACTGACCCTTCTATTACCAGGTGTTTTACCCTCAAATCGTTACCGTAAGTATTAGCTACCCACTTTAGTTGGAACCCCTTCTGGGCTCCGGTTGTCTGCACTATCCTGTCATCACTATCCTGTGCTGCGCCACCCCATCTGAGTAGCTGGAAAGATTCACCACCGTATAAAAGGTAGGCCTACAGTAAAGGTAAAGGGGCTATAGGATAACCCGTGACTTGCAGCTTTAACTAGGCTGAAATGCGCACGGGCGTTGATCAACTCATTCTACAACTTCTCCTGCGACGCCACCCACCCCCTTTTATCACAAAAAAAAAAAAAAAATTGAGATAATCGCGCAATGGATAGCTACAAAGAAAGTAGTAAACGTAGGCATATCGCTTCTCAATAATAGATGCCTTTTTTGTAAGATGCCCTGTAAGAGCTTTTAAGGGCGAACCATTTCAAAAAATCTTCCTATTTTGGGAGGGGACCCCTCCCAAACCCACCTCCTTGGTGCTTCGTACCTCAGTTGGTCGTCCATCTTTACTTGGGCGCCCCCCCCCCCTTTGCTAAATCCTGTATCCGCCCCTGTTCTCCCCCAAGAATAGGCCTAACATATGATTACAGCACTTCCAGATGGCCGGAAATGGCACTCTCAGAACTAAATTTCAATATATATTTTTCTCCATTTTTTATAATTTAAAAAAAATTAGGTGGGTCCCCATTGAATCCGCTACTGTGGAGTATATTTGTTACACTCATAATTTTGAAATGTTTATAACAATGACGAATTTTTGACAAGTGTACAGTCGACTTGGGCGATCATGCTGACTGGGCAAATATAAATTTAAAAAAAACTTCGTACCCCCACTCGTAAAAAGGCTCGGACGAAATCAAAAAGCTAAGAAGCAACTAATCATTTTACACATTTCGTTTATTAACTGGTACGTCTTGTTAATGTGAGGTATATTCCTGCCTAATTTTGATTATCTTCCTTGGAAAGATTGGCGACAGTGCAACCATGAGAGTTGATTCTAGGTTTTGGGTTGACAATAATTTCTAGCTTTCGTCTGCGTAGCTGCTACGCCTGGGTGTATTTCATAAGTGGAGTCCGTATTAGGACTTGCCGCTATGCAGAAGTATTTTCCAATATGTTTCAAGACGC
Source organism: Anneissia japonica (assembly GCF_011630105.1). Classification (NCBI taxonomy): domain Eukaryota; kingdom Metazoa; phylum Echinodermata; class Crinoidea; order Comatulida; family Comatulidae; genus Anneissia; species Anneissia japonica. The sequence continues at coordinate 609,231 of NW_022709509.1, read as the reverse complement.
GCTTTACCAAAGTTTTTTTTTTTTTTAATCAGAAGCAGTCTTGTGACCCTCTGAAATGTTTTGAGGACCCAAATTTTAGGCTGTGAACCATTGTTTGAGAAGCAGGGCCTTAAACGAAACCACGGCTTTAAAGAAGTTTGAAAAAATGTGTAAAGTACCAAACCCACCAACAACCACGAGTAGTAATGAACGCGTTGCATAATTAATATTCTTTGTTTACTTATTGAGGAGCGTTATTAAAGTAATATAGGGGAGGGCGTTACATAATTAATAGGCCTATTCTTTGTTTATATTGAGTTATAGAGGAGCGTTAGTAAGGTAATATGGGGATGGGCAGTGATCGATATGTAAATGAGATGCATTTTCTTCCTAATATAATGTGAATAGGCCTATATGCCACAGGTGCACATCAAATGTTGACTAGTAGAAAACATTGCCCATAAGAAGCATAGCCTAATGCGTGGGTAATTCTATGCCCCATAACTGCACAAAATACAACACGATGTAGCTGAAGTAGGCCATCTGGTAGTTAACATTGCTCATAAGCACGCTACATAGCCCACTGCGTGTGTTATTCTATGCCCTATATATTGCACAAAGAATAGCAGGATGTTGCATAAATTATGCGTGGTGATGATGCTTTTGTTGATATTAATCAGTGGTGACTTTAATCACATAATTGAAGAAAAGTAGTGAGTATTATTGTGCAGGTCATGTATGGGTCAGCGTGTCAAATTAAATGACCTACCACCTACTCTAATGTAAACTGCATATGTCGACAAAATAATTAAACCTAAACATTATTAATGTAAAGTATAAGCATACATCATTATTATAAATAATTAAGCACCGTGGCTGTAGTTTGCTCTTGAGACTCTCCGTCATAGTTCCCAATTTTAATTTTGTAAATTTTGTTGTATAAATATTTGAACTAACACATTAAAATATTTAACCGTATGCAATATGAGTGATATTATCGACAACCAATCAATAATTACAGGACGTTCTTCGAACTGTCCGAAACATCTATTATTAACATCACGGCATGAGATTGGTTGTCTCGGAGACTTGTTTTGTAATTTTCTTGACGTCAATAATCAACTCTTTCACAAGTTGGCCTAGAAATCACCCGATCTGGACCAAATTGTGGTGAACAGAACAAGACAAAAATGTATAACGTCGAAAATCAATGTTGTTATTCTAATATATAGTTTATAGGACACATTTATAAAAATGCGCGAGACGATATCAAGTGAAGTTAGTCTTGATCAGGCAGCCTATAAGGACGAAGGTACACTCTTCTACATCCCGGTACTTTTGAGATAGTGAGCGACATTAGGTTATTGTTCCATACCATATTACCGCCTTGTAAGATGAGATAGGCTTACATTATCATTGAAATTATGTGCAAAATAAGCGACATGTTGCGAGCTAAAGATTGCAGTCCTCTGTTGATTGGATGCCTACAATAAGCACCTCGGGCAACTTAAAGTTCGTAGAAGAGAAACCTCACTATTGACTGCTAATACATCCTGTGGCAGTAAGTAGTTGTGGAAAATATCTGCCTATATTTTAAAAATGTATATTTTTAATCAATGAGCAGCCTAAATGTTTAAGGATTAATAAAATATTGGTGTATATAAAAGGTGAAAGTCATCTATTTATAACAAATAATAAAGCGTCGCTTAACAAAGTAGTAACTGTTGATTTAAATAATGACTTATTTCAGCGCTTTTTTTGTGTAATTATTCGATTTTTGTAGTTTGTTGTTGAAATACGCTTTGAACAAGCCCATGATGGGTTGCTCCAAATCATCATCTATTAGATTAGTTTTTGTATTCCTTTCGATAGAAATAGTCTTATCTCATTGGAAGCTGGGTACACAGGTGCCCATCGTGTTTCAGTCTTATGAGCTGGAAGATTCAAAACTATACACAATCCAGCTGTTGATGATTAGGTCCAAGACGCATGCTCTATTCTTGATTTCGGGTCCTCGCTGAACTTAGTCCAATCAAATAGAAAATGTTCAATAAATCTTCGGGTGGAGTAGGACTGTACCGAATTCGGTATTCCGTTGTAAATAATTTGGATTTAGTCAGTGGCGGCTCTAGGATATATTTTCTGGGAGGGGGAAGCTAAGTTGTCTGACAGGGGGGACTTGAGCTCATAGGCTCGAGCTGGAGGAGGGGTTGAGAGGAGGTTCCCCCTCCCAAATGAGATTTTTTAAGAAGAATATCAACCTCTGGATGGCCGAGAATGGCACTCTCAGACTGCTGTCTCTTATACACATCTAGATGTGTATAAGAGACAGTAGACCTACAGTTCCTTAATGTTGCAGTCCCTAAAAGTATCCCACTGACCCTTCTATTACCAGGTGTTTTACCCTCAAATCGTTACCGTAAGTATTAGCTACCCACTTTAGTTGGAACCCCTTCTGGGCTCCGGTTGTCTGCACTATCCTGTCATCACTATCCTGTGCTGCGCCACCCCATCTGAGTAGCTGGAAAGATTCACCACCGTATAAAAGGTAGGCCTACAGTAAAGGTAAAGGGGCTATAGGATAACCCGTGACTTGCAGCTTTAACTAGGCTGAAATGCGCACGGGCGTTGATCAACTCATTCTACAACTTCTCCTGCGACGCCACCCACCCCCTTTTATCACAAAAAAAAAAAAAAAATTGAGATAATCGCGCAATGGATAGCTACAAAGAAAGTAGTAAACGTAGGCAGGACCTATAAGTCCATGGTCTGACTGCCCGACGAGCTCTGTCCGGCGGGAGGCTTGACCTGTCCGGTGGGGGGGGGGCTTAATCCCCTGTCCCCGCTGGCGCCGCCACTGGATTTAGTACAGAACTCAAAATGCAGAGGAAATGCTGGGGTTAACTAGATTATTTATAAACGTGAATTTGTGAAATATTTGTTTAGTTTTTCTGCAGTAGTATTTTGTCCTACAATGTAGAAAGTTTAGTTTCTAGTTTAGTAATCGGCACTCACATGGTACAGAAAACAGAATCTATCTCCAGTGACCTTGACGAATGTGCATTTTGCTTTCAGGATTAGGGCTAATAAAATTAAATTTTGTAATTTGTCCGTGAGTCTGTGATGAGTAGGCCTATGTTGCAGCCAATAATGTTTTTTTTTTTAATTATTATTATTTTACGAAACACAAAAATAGATTTTATTTTATCTCATTTAAGAAAAATGCCCTTTCGAGACATAAACTTTTGTGGTACAATATTGTGGCAGTTAGAGAAACCACGAGAAAAACATGCAGAACGATCAGTCATGTTTGTGATGAAACAAGTTCTCGTAATCTCGAAAGCTCCGATGAAGGCACACAGTATGTTGGCCCTAACGGCCGCCCATACAAAAAAGGCCCTAACGGCCGCCCATACAAAAAAAAAAAAACATTGAGTGCCAAGACGCGATTCGAACTCACAGCCGCTAAAAGCCTGTTTTCCACTAGGCGAATTTATTCACGCGAATCCAAAGCGTCGGCTTATGCACATGCGCATTCACATTCTTATCGGAGTTTTTGCGAAGCGAAAAATGCGCAGCCAATCAGAGCTCAGGAAGCGAACCGACGCTTTGATCCGCGCGAATAAATTCGCCTGGTGGAAAACCAGCTTAATACAACCATAGAGAAAATAGAATATGTTCTATTTTCTCTATGATACAACCATCGCATGGAACCACATGGTTAAACCGACTGCGCTATCCATACGACGTTTATAGAAGTGGTAATGGCAGTCAGTCAAATTAGTACAGTGGTGAAATCCAGAAATTCAAAATAGAGGCGTCCCATATGGAAGGACTTTCACAGATGATAAAGGTTTGAATTGAACACCGGCCTCAGCCCCACCGTGGTTGGTGCTGAAGTAAGAACATTGATGATAACAGCACATAGATGGCCGGAAATGGCATTCTTCGGCTTAAATTTGGAATATGATTTTCTCTTTTTTCCCCCATTGGTTTTTAATTTTTTTAAATGTAGGGATGAGGGGTTGCGGTCCGACTAGCTACCCCTTGAATTTACCACTGTATTACATGGTACACAGGCCTAAATCAAATAATATTGAATTAAGTAATGAACATTGTTGTATTTATCTGTTTCCATTAATATTGCAATAAGAAAATTTCAAACCACTAGACCGCCTTCACCTAAGCATAGTTGGTAGAGAAATGGCAATCATGAAGTCTTTGAGCCGCGTGCCGCTCGATTATGGCTGTCTGTTGCTAATGAAGTGATATCTGTTTGGAAATTAAGCTCATATAAAGTATTACTACTCTATGATGGAAACAAGATATTGTAGTCGCAATTTCTCACGAGCACTTACAAGACGCACTTGATACGCTATTAAAATCTAACGCTTTGTAAAGCAATGTTTATTACATCATAAATTCATAAGGACTATAGTAAACTATCTGAATTAACAAAGTCTTTGACCGAAATATATCTGCATTTGGGTGAATTTACTGAATGAGATTCTTCAAAAACGAACATAAACACAAAATATCAATAATTACTGACAAAACCCTTTTAAATATTAGCCTATCTTCCAAAGTAATGCAAATTCGATATCGTTTTATTTTAAGTGCATTGATACTTCCCATATTGATAATTATAGCAGCTTTCGAGTTGTGCGGCGCTAGAACGGAATCACTCATGCGTGACCGTCCTACCTAGTGTCCATACTTATGTTCTAGGCCTACGTCCTACCATGGAGGTATACCTCTATAGTCCTACCGTCGTCGACTATTAGCGAGATACACTTGAACTGAAGGATACTCTGAGAATCCGCATAATATGGTATGAAATATGACATTTGTTTTCCAGTGGCTATTCACATGCGTTGCGGCTATGAACTTGTTTGGAATTCGAGATATTATTATTATTATCATCATCATCATCATCATCATCATCATCATCATTTATATCAAAGTATTGGTAGGCCCTGGTAATAATAATAATAGTAAGAAATAATTTTAATAATAACGATGATTAAAATGATAATGATAATGATACCGATTAATAATGATAATGATAGACCTAATGTCAATATTAATAACGTTGATGTTAATTTTATGATAACGTTTGATGGTAGTAATAATAAATAAATAAATAATAATAATAATAATAATAATAATAATAATAATAATAATAATAATAATAATAATAATAATAATAATAATAACGGTAGACCTACTGATAATATAACGATAAAGATAAATGATAGTGATTAATGATGAAAATACATATTGTATAATGATGGTGACGATGAAGATGAAGATAGAATAATAATTTAATAAATTTATGGGCCTTAATAGTAATTATGATAAATCTAAAGTTAAGTTATAGATCATATTACTTCATCTTTGATGTTAATATATCATTGATTTTCCGTGAAAACAACAGAATATCAACTGTCCAATACTGTAGTATGTTGCAATACGATACGTCTAAACAATTATGTACGACAAACTCACTAAAGCTGCAGTAGGTCCAATACAATTTCATCCACAAAAAAAAATACAGTGCTATACTTAGCACACCAACAATAATAACGATAACCATAACAACATTAAAATTCTTTTTAAAAACTGTTCAATACGTGAAAATGTCAACTAAATAGTGTCAATCAACAAAGCACAGTAGGCCTATTTGGAGATTTCGTCTTGTCGTTTAAGAAGACTAATACGGATTATTTTGATCTCAGCTTAACGTGTATATGTATAATACAAGTTAGAAGGTATGATACACACTCCAAGTATTAGAATACACGCCACGGTTGGCGAGGTCCCCGACGAGGGTGGTATTTCCCGACAAGGGGTCAGATTTTGCCGACGAGAGCAAAGTGGGCGTAGTCGAGCGTCGCTTAAAAGATATTGCTAATGGTCCAGGGGCGAAGCCCCCGAAAATCTTAACTATTTAGGTGTTTCAAAAGCTTATTTAATCGATTTTAGAGTCTACAATAGCTAATATGTAGAAAATACATATCATTTTTTTCTCCCCGACGAATTGTGGTTTTCGTCCCCGACGGGGGAGCAGCTCTCCCCGACGGGGGCCCTGCCTCCCCTCCCACCCCCGGGGCCCTGTCCCCCCCCCCCGCTGGCCCACCCCTGACACGCCGTCATTCATTCATTCATTATTTATTTGGTCGTTTAACAACAAGAACATAAAGAGAGCGACAAAAAAGCTGAAATTTGGGGAAACCAGAGGGACAACCAGAGTGAACCAAGTCATTGTAGCAAAGCCGGTTTACCCAATCCCAATTCAGCAACACATTAAAACATCAAACAAGAAACATTACAGAGAATCAAAATAATAATCGTGTTGCGATTCAATATTTCGACATTAATTAATTAATTAATTAAAAACACGTGGCATTCCTAAATATGGTCATGATGACATCACATCATGACCATAGGCACTTCATGACTATGCCTATATTATGTGGGCATACAACAGTTTTTTGTTTTGTTTTTTTTGGTCAAAGAAAATTTAATAGTCTGGACAGATATTTAGTCATGATTGGCTTATCCCAGCAAGTCAATATCTTGCAATATAGAGTATCATTAGTAAATACAATTACTGTACTGGAATATATGGCGAGACTAAATCGATAGTCAGACGCTTGAGGAGGCCTGCATACCGGTACCTAATTAATTAGTTGCTCGTGTAGGCTTTCGATGATACATTCTATAGGTAATCACCCGGGAGCGTGTAAGTATAGGCCTGCGATGGATAGACTATCGCACACATCATAAGCCAATCAAAGATTGAGTGCTAAGGATGTTCAGACAAAAAGGTTGAATGCAGTATCGAAATTGATATGATCTCAGCTCGTCGTGTGCAACTTTTAAAACGCCTGATTGAGGTACTGACCTTAAATTGGAATTAGAATTAGTCTAGGTTTAGTCCAAATATTTTTGTAAATATATACTGTCATTAAGTAATGCTGTATATTATATTTGTATTTACGTTGTAAGCGACATACATATTTCAATACAGTATGCAGTTGGTCATTAGTTCCTGTTGCTTAATGACTGTCTGGCGTAATATAAACCTTTACTCGAGCTTCTAATGAAAACGCACGGCGTAAACGCACAACTAATGTAGATAGCGCACAGCACGGCAAGATAAAACGGCGCAATCTTCTCAATCGTCAGATCCAAGGCAACACGGGATATATCAAATAAAAAGTATGGCGTCCACCCTACTATATTAATCAATATCGCAAACATCATTGTCCTGGCGTACCGTTTGCGTTGCTGTATGCGTTCGCGATCAAGTGACGATAACGTGGGCCTATGCAGACGATAGAAAACTTTAGCGTATAAGGTAAAAACAAGTAAGAACGGTACGCCGAGTAGAAGAAACATAAGGTAAATGTAATACGCTAGGCTGCCTTTTTCAGTTATTGTTACCCCAAAGGCGCATATCTTATGCACGGAATAAGTTATATTAGATAATGTCGTGTTTGAATCTGAGCTTACTACAAGTCCGGTGTAGAATATAGGAATTGGTATCATTGATACGGATGTTAAGCACCAAGACAGGAACACGGTGGCTTTAGCGTTTTTTGTTGTGCAAAATCTCGTAAAATATAACGGATGGCAAACGGCGATGTAACGTTCTATACAAACGAGCGCATGCGTCATTAACACCGTTGCTCCTACGACTGTAGTAAAATAGCCGCTGAAACGACATAAACTTTTCGAAACCTGACTCGTCGCATTGGATCTTGAGTTGTACAAAAGTGTCGCTAATCGTGACGGGGCGTCTACTAACAGCATCATAACGTTGCATATGATAATATTAATGATCAAAAACATCGTTGAGGATTTACGGTGCCGTCCAAATATATCCGCTGCTAATATTCCGTTTGTAATGAGCCCGAATATTAATAACAAACACAATAGAGCACATAACGTGTAACGCAATCTATCATCTGATACAAGATTCATCTTCTGCTCACTGGTACCAAATCTTTGTGAACGGTAGTCGGTGAATATCACATCACCCAAGTTAATAATAAATCGTTGAACTTTAAACAAATCGATACAGAAGCGGTAGTAACGCGAACTCGACTGACCACCACAACATAAACAATCATAAAACAGCGCTAAATAGTAGAAGGAGCACAGACATTTCGGGTTGTAAATCTTCTTCGATCGCTTTCTTTGAAATAGCTCGGTGCTTATATCGACGGGTTTATGCTCATATCTGACTTCTTTTATCATTTTAATATCTTTTATTACGGTGGTTTCCCAAACTCACTACACGTTAACAAACGTCCTTTTTGGTATTCTATAAATAGATTTGTGTCTCAAATTTAGTTTCTTTTCAACCGATCCTACCTAAGTGATCAGTTTTGGTGAAAAATAATAATTATGCTGATACACTTCTATTCTGTGCCAGCACCAGTCATCAATCATCTGATCAGAATCCCCTAATCAGGTTTGGTGACTATTGTCACCAAAACGTATACTTTTCAGATCATTTAGTAGATTCTGGTGCAAATTATCAGATCATTTTGGTAGAATCGAGTGTTCTTTTCTATTTAAAGCCAGGCTCGAGAGGAAAACCATTTTAATATGTTTTACAACTGATTATTCTAAGAGACAAAAAGGGATTACTGACGAAAAACTCGGGGAAGGTTAATGAGATACCGTACCGTAGATGACGCTCTGCTGTTGAAAAATTTAAACAACTATGTAACAAAAAACGACTAAATCAAATGGTTTCTGTCCTGTTCTTAAAATTCATTAAAGACATCACAATCTGTTGCAAATGGTTCATATGCGGACGATGTTGCTGTTTATACTCCAGGAAAACAATTGATGAAATAAATGATAACCTTCAACATATAATGAATAATATAATAACAATGGTATACAAGGAACAAATTAAAAAACAACATCGAAAATAAAAATAAAAATAAGCTTAAAAATCAAAAACAAACGTGTTGTTCGGGACCCATAATTTTACTACAGTATCCATCTTGGAGATCAATCTGTTGAAAATTTCCAACACATAAGATACATTGGACTTCAAATAGATGAACACCTTACTTGTGAAAACCACATCAAATACATAACGACAGCAGTTAGCTCAAAATTATCAGTTAGCTCAAAATTAAATTTACTCTCATAACTTGCATGTACTTTAAATGAAAACATGTTAAATAAATTATACTTGACCACAATACAACCATGTATGAATTATGGCATTTCAGTCTGAGGAAATACCAGCAATAAAAATAAACAATAGTTCATGAACTGCAAAAAAGAGCAGCACGCATAGTTACAAATATTTTGATTATCACTACATGGAGAGGAAATAATAATAATAAAAAAAATTCTTGGAAATTATTTGAAAAATTACAGGATTATTTTATTGCATGTTCAATGTTTAAATGTTTTAAAGGCACTGCACCTCCTAGACTTTGTAATGAGATAGAAATGGTATTTGATCTACATAGGTATAACACAAGAAATGCTGATTCACTTAATACCGTACTGTACCTTCAAAAGTAAATTTAAATATAACAAAGACTCCTTCAGACATGCATCTATTTTTCCTTCAAGCAACTGAAATTAAGGAACTTTTTATTGACGAGCTATGCTTGATACAATTATTACAACGTGTTTCTCTTCTCTTATTACTATTTTCCCGTTTGTATTTAAATATGTGTGTACAAAACATAATACTGTAATTAAAACCTATTTGTGAAATATGTCATAACTTCCATAACTTTTCATTAAACTCCATGGAAGAGTGTCTTTGATTTCATATAACGTTTATTCTGAATTTTGAACCGATTACACAATTGATATATTTTAATCATGTAATGGGGTGTTCCATTTACAAGCATTATATTTATGGAATTTCCCCTTTTCTTTGACTGCTTAATTTTTTTTTACATTATCTTGGATTATTGTATGATTTATTATATACTAATGCTCAAAGAAAATAAATAAATTGTCATTATCATTGCATGGTGCAAATGTATGGAATGGACTGTCACAGAATTTAAAAGAATCAACTGATTATTTAAATTTTTAAATTTTTAAAACTATAAAAATATAATTTATAATACATTCTAATTACTAAATTAAGTTACAGCTTTCTAAATACTCTCCATCTTACAATTCTTACACTTATATATATATTTATGATTTTATCAATGTTTTGACTCTGTTGTTTCTTTTTTAAACAATTTGATTAATCCCTTTACTGTATTTTACTATTTTAATATTTAATTAAGGCGTTTGTCATTATTTTATTACTATACCTTGTGATTTTAACTTTTTCAATGTATTTTAACAAAAATACAATGTACAATATTCTTTGATTTAGATTAAGTTTTTTAACGTATTTTTATTTTAAGTCCTTTTCAATTTTATTAATATGCAACTTTTTTTTATTCATTACCGGTATTTTATATTATTATTATTATTATTATTACAACTAGGCCTAACTATTATTATTATTATTATTATTATAGTATTATATATATTATATTATAGTATTTTTATTTTAAGTCCTTTACAATTTTATTAATATGCAACTTATTTTATTCATTACCGGTATTTTATTTTATTATTATTATTATTATTATTATTATTATTATTATTATTATTATTATTATTATTATTATTATTATTATTATTACAACTAGGCCTAACTTATTATTATTATTATTATTATCGTCGTATTGGTCGGTGTCTTGTTCGCAGTCCTCATCATTATCCTCATCTTTATCTTCATCCACATCACCATCCTCATTATCATCATCATCATCCTAATTAATCTCATCATCGTTTACCATTTATCGTTCATGTTTCACAACTATTGGAATTAAATGAAGTTGAATGGTTAAAGCCACATTTTACACTAGACACGATTACGACATATCATCGCGTATTTTTCAACACTACGCGCATCTGTATCGTGTCGTTGTCGTTTCGTAATCGTGTTTAGTGTAAGTGTGACTTTAGGGGTTAAGATGCTTGCCTTCTAATCCCAAGGTCTTGAGTCCAATTCTGGTGAATTTTTCTCAAGACTGAAACAACTCCGCTTCCTGAGAGCATCATAAAGAGACTTGATTTTTAAAACATCGTCTATCCTGTAATTTACGAGCTACTTGCTATTGTATGCGAATTAAATAAAGAAATAAAACTTATCATCATCATCATTATCATCATCATCATGACCTTTCATCTTCTTCCGGAAAAGACACACCACACTCTTTGGAAAAGAGTAGGAATTTTCTCCTTGTGTATTTTTCAATTATCAACAGGATCACACTGAAAATCCATACACATTATTATTATTATTATTATTATTATTATTATTATTATTATTATTATTATTATTATTATTATTATTATTATTATTATTATTATTACAAAGACAATTCGTTAAATTACTGTACCTTGCTATTATTCATTCCCACTTTTCGATTTCAGATAGACCTATCAATAAATCCAAATAACACAACACTGTCAAATGAGTTTAGCTTAATAATCATACCTAGAAAATTACATAACGAATAATTCGTATTTTTACTATTGTTTTTGGATGAATACAGAATGATTTAGTTATTAATTAATTAGATAAAATGTCCACTGTAGGTGCAAAGTAGACTGAATGAAACACAAATGCTATTGCGTATATAGATTTCAATAAATGCCTAATTTCTGAGGGATAGTATTACCGGCATAGAGCAAAATACATGCAGCTGCTTCGGCAGTTAATTACTCTGTCTGTACTCGTTTTGTTTGACATTTTGTTTAGTTTTCAAAATAGATTTGTACATCTGCCGCATTCTTTGCAATTCGATGCACTCGCAAGCATAGTTAAAACGCCATTTATCACTGCTGTAGCTTTCAGGTCAACAGTCCGTGGAAGCAACTCCGATCACCCTATCTGCAGCTGCCAACGGAGTCGCCTTTGAGTACTTGTCTCTGTATCCTCTGAACATTAATGTCTGTACGCTGCGACGGAAAGCTGGTGACGATCCACAGAATATGTAAGGCGCCGCAGCGCAAATGAAATATACATGCCACCAGATACATACATTAACGAATACACAACTTCGGAAGAATACATCACCGCCGCTTTTTCGGTACCACTCGTAAGCAATTAACGGCGTCCAACCAAAAACGTATGTCGCCAGGACTACTAGCATAGTTATGATAAATCTTCGGCGAAGTGCGAGTTCGTCATTTCTGTTGATTCTCGATTTAGCCGCTTTCTGTTGTCGCATTTTAACCTTTAGGTGGACGACAGCAACAACATATGAAATTATAGTTCCGATGATTGGAATTATCAGGAATGTTGAAATACATATCGAATACGTCACTATATGAGTGTCGTATTTTCCACTGGATTTGTCACGACTATTGTCACATATTAAACGGGTGTATGTTTCGTTTGGTATTATCGCAGACGTAATATTAAGAACGAGTGTGTTACGTGTGCGAAATGGAACAAAAATGGAAGCAATCGCGGAGACGAATGAAGCTCCAGCGACCAATCGAATAGCGGCATTTGCTGTGCAAACCCGACTGTACATAATTGGCCTCAGGACAGCTAAACAACGTTCCGCACCCAATAAACAATGTATCCATAGTAACATCATACCAGTTCCACACGAAATATAACCAAAAAAACCGCATAACTCATTTGAAATCATTGTATATGAAGCACTGGCCTGAGATAATCCAGTTAACATTTCAACGGGAACTATGAACAGTAGAAAGAGTAGATTGACAATAAAAAGTGAGCATAACAACGTGTTCGTAGAAGTTGATGACCCACGCAAAGTTGGCGTCGATATTGTACTAACATACTTCAGAGCGACACTATTACCAATAACTCCAATCAAAATTGTTACGACGTAAACAATTATCATCAAAATACGTACGGAATTATATTCCAAGATGTCTCTTTCGATCTCCTCGTAGTTGGTCCTCGGATTGTCCATGGCGAATATCCTATTAAGTACTTGATGAGTAAAATAGGCCTAGTAAAGTGCTAGACGAAAGCCAGGTCAGATCTACGATAATATGCATTTCACACTCAATATTGCCATGAAAAAGGTCAGCCAATGTGTTACAAATGGTCAAATTTATTACAGTCATTTAATGGTTATAGTTCAAGAACTCGTAAATCAAAACACATTATTCATTAATTAGAAGACAGCTCTTCCATCAGCGAAGTTAAGCGTCCTGAATTCAACTAAGTCCCAAGAGGGCGAAAACACTTCTGGGATTTAAGATTCAGGAGTGGAAAGTTGAGCGATCGGGCAAGGCAATGTCTGAAATATCAGTAGATCATAGTTTTCGATGTATGTGTGTGGTGGGGGGGTGGGGGGTGGAGAGGGGGGGGGGGGGGGGTGGAGAGGTGTGTGTGTGTGTAGGAAGGAATGAATCTTTGAAATTATGGAGTGCCATACGCATCAAAAGCCTATGTTAAAATCAAAGGTAATTGCATGCAAAATTCAATATTTTTATCAAAATTCAAGGCTGTGCATTTTGTTTGTGTCCTTGAGCAAAGCACTTTATCTACATTGCTGTAGTCTACCAAGCTGTAACCTGCGGTGGGCCAGCGTCCCACCCAGGGTAAGTATTACACTCTCAAATTTAGGTTCCATTGTAAACTTAGGTTTCGCTCTTAATTTTTCGTTAAGCGAAATATTAGATTCTATTACTTAATTAAGGTCTGCTCTCATCTCTGTGCTTCATATTAGTTAAAAATTCTAACATTTCTTCGTGTTGTTGTGGTTGTCGCTGTTGCAGTAAATTGTTTGTTACCACGATAACTAAAGTTCGGTTAAGTCTAATTGGTTTCAAACTCCTACTTATCAATTCCTTCCATAGAATTGCTTACTCTTGCATCAAACCATCTCATGCAGTGGCGTAACGATGGAGTCGGGGGCACTGTGGCATTCTTAGACTGCCCTTTCAGTGGTATTGGCGCCAGCGGGATAAATTGTCCCCCGTCGGACAGGCCTGTACCCCCACCCCGTCGTCGTCCGGCGCCACGACGATGTTGTCGGATCAATAATTTAAAAAGAAGGTATTATTTGCCTATCCAAATAAACTTATTTTGATTGCCAATCCTAATTGTTGTGGTCTAAAAGTGCAATGACGGGGCTCTAGTTGGCTCTTTGGACCAGACCGCCTGTCGGATATGTCGGACCCATTGTCGGCAATTTCTGGAGCCACCACTGGGCCATTTTTGTGTCTCATTCGCTAATTCGATCGTCAGATTTCATATGTACTCTTTTTTTAATCATATTTGTAATTGTTATTCTAAATATTTTTAACGACAAATAAATAAATTATATAATATCAGTGGTGGATCCATGAATTTGAAATGGAGTGGACATGGGAAGAACTTTTAAATGGAGGGTCTACCGGTGGATGGACAGTGCAGCTAGTGCAAAGCACTGGGGCTCAGGAATATTAGGGGCCCGGTTAATAGGTCTATAGATTTAAAAACATAACTTAAATTTTAAAAGGAACCCTCAATAATATTAAGCAATTAGTAGAGCTCCGCATAGTACACTATAGGAAAATTATTATACGAATGCATTAAATCTAACCTAAGTATAATAATTTTCCATTTAGTGTACGATGCATGCTCTACTAATTGCTTTATAAGTCAATCGCCGTCTTTTAATTTTAGTTTTTTATAACCAACTGTTGTAGCAGTCATCGGTTGCTATAGTGATATGATCAGTATTATATCTCTATGGTATTTACATTTAGCTGAGCGTATGCTGATTTTTGCTCCTGTAGTACGCGTTTAATAATATTTTCAAAAAAAAAAAAAAGAGTTTCGAATTTAATGAAACATTTACATCAGCTTTAAAAGTATGGTATATTGCAACTTGAATTTCCATAAATTGGATAAAACTCAATAATTCCAATTTTAACAGATATTAATTAAGGAATGATGGAGGATTGTAATAAACTAAGTCATTTTAGGGTTAACGAGGGTTAACTATTCAAAAATTCAATCCAGAATCAGAGTAATTTTTAGTTTTACGCTGCCTTAGCTTTATAGTCAAACAAATCGATCTTTAGACAAAATTATAATGAACACAAAAGTAATTTTAACAGAAATATTTTGTGGAATCTGTTTCTGAAATATACACATAATAACATACTAAAAGTCCGAAAAAATCCAATCTGGGGAACAACATTGTTTATTATAAAGATATTTAATGGGTTAAAATCAAATTGTGCTTTATCGCACAACTGCTGTGCTGGAGCGTATAAACGCATGTCGTTGCCAAGTTGTTGCTAACGAAAAAAATGTGAATTACCCCCTGGGTATTAACCCTTCGGAAAATTATCCCCCGGAAAACAACCCCCAAGGACAATTACCCCCGGAAAATAACCCCCCAAGGACAAATTGCCATATGCTGTTAATGGTTATTACCCTGTCTCTTATACCCCTGTAAAATTACCCGGAAAATAATCCCTCCCCCCACGGACAACCACCCCATGGAAAATTCTCCCTGGAAAATAACCTCCCAAGGACAATTATCCCCTGGAAAATTTCCCCCTGGAAAATTACCCCTCGGAAAAAAAAAACTCCACATCCTTGCTTTAATCCTCGGTGAATTTACAGTTATGTTATTTGTTATGTTATGATTATGTCATTACGCATTTTTATATTAATACAGTATTTTATTTTTCCTTCTTATTTTTCTTCTTATATATACTGTATTATATATTTATTACACGAGCCCTGCTTCTCAGTAGATTTCCGGGGGTAATTTTCCAGGGGGTAATTGTCCGGACACGGTTGCCGAGTGATCTCCTTCTCAATAATACCTCCATGGTAACTACACATATCAGCAATACAGTAGGGATACGATGAATAACTATTGTAATTCGTATTGTGTTAGAAAGAACTTGTTTGTAATGCTATTTTGATAGACTTTCGTCAAAGAAATAAATATTTCAGCATTTGAGAGAGAATACAGTCACTGACGTCCTTTTTGGTCGATACATGCAGACAGGTAAAATCGTGTGATGATTTCATAACTAGGCTACGGCCTAGTAGGAGAAGGTCAGGGTACCTCCTACCTGGTCGTAGGCCTACATCTAAATTTGTTCCTTGAGTCTTTAAAATAGGTCTGGAATGCTCCTATTAAACGTTCAGTTTGTTGTGTTTATGAGGGTCCATTGATTCAATGAATTCCCTAATTGTTCAACTGAATATTGAATTTGAAGTAACTTTTCTTCGTGTTCCGATTAAGCTTGTTTTACGAAAGTAACTTTCAATTACAATTCAATTTTTATCGCGGTGCGCGATGTATTGTGAGGTATTGTGATGTAAAGTGAGGATTTTTATTTTGCACACGAACCTAAAAAAAATCAAGCCAAGTGTCCACTAATAGAAAAATTTGTGGACGCTAAGGAATAAGCAAATAGCATTGGGAGTTACAGTGATGACGTCACGATTGACTTACAATAGGTTTTAGAGGCCATATTCACTGTGTTCATTACAATTTACCTATTACGTGCCACCAAACACTGCAAGTAGAAATAATTTTTTTTCAACTTTAAAAAAAAAAAAAAAAAAAGCCACGAATCTGTTGAATACATTCAATGCTATTTCTCACGTTCAGGTATTTACATATACTTCCTACCAAGGTAGGATGCACTACAATACTTTTTGTTTGATATTATAAAGTTCGTTCAGCTATATTGTGCACATTTTTTTAATCACGTCAGATCATCATACTTCATGAATGCGTTTTAGATTTACTTCACTGCAAGTAGGTCGATGATTATTCTATTGTTAATATTATACTTCATCAGAGACCCAGGCCTAAACGACAAAAAACAACAAAGTGTTAAAATAACTAACTATAAAGCAATATATATTAGCGTGAGCTACATAGGCCTAGGCGTTTACATTGACCTGGTGGAGACGCTGTAGGGGCATTCTACTGGTAGGCAAAAAAATCGCACAGGATAGGACAAATACATAGGAAATCAGGAAAGAGTTTTGTTTTGTTTTGTTTTGTTCTTTTGTTTTTTTTTTGTGCCAAAAAAAATGAAAGCACATGGATGAAAATCACATATGGCATAGTTATAATATTATTAGTCCAGCAAACTTTAGTTGGTTGCATTTTTTTGCTATATTTTTAAAAAATTGGATATGATGTAGAGTAAACATAGATAAATCAAAAAAGTATGTGCAACATTTTTTTTTCATACGTAAGGGGGGTTGCCAGCCGTTTCAAAATGGCCGCCATTTTTTTCCTAAAATTGTCACCAATATTGTAAATTTATGTCATTAAAATGCAGTATTCAATTGGAAATCCACTCATAACAATGACAACAAGAGTTAACTAAATATTGTACACATTTTTGAGCTATTACAATTTAAAATGGCTGCCATTTTCCATAATTTTAGCTTTTTAGCATACATATTAATATAATAATAACCGACCTGTACAAAAACTGTGATAGAGCTAGTTATATGCAATTGCCATATGCTGTTAATGGTTATTACCATAATATATATGTGATA